>NC_023756.2:24173442-24217671 GCF_000499845.2 Phaseolus vulgaris | reverse complement strand
TTGCGCCGACTAAGTGTTAGCAGCTTAGGCTTTCAGCGCGATCTGTTCTCTTACTCTTTGCGCACGACTAAGTGTTAACCAGCTTAGGCTTAGCGCGATCTGCTTCTCTTACTCTTTGCGCACGACTAAGTGTTAACCAGCTCTAGGTCTTAGCGCGCGGATTCTGGCTTGTTATCACGACTGGCTATTCCCTTAGCTTGGTGTTTAACATCCTCGTGCGCTGCTTTGCACTACTAGCCAATTACCGACAACTCATCAGTGATCGCTCTTTAGTCTTTACTTAGCTTTCTCTGTCGCTCTACGCTAAGTGCATAAAGGACTTTGACATCGATCGCTCAAAGTGATGCCTCGTCTTGGGGAAAGAAAGTGTTTCTCGCTAACCCCTTTCCTTCCCCAAGGTCATCACCCTTTGGCGGGTTGAGTCGCTCATTCCCTGTCTCACTCCTGGGGTGAGAAAGGTTCTGACTAAGAGTCTTACTGGGCCAATATTGGTGTATGCCAAGTGGGTAAGGACGTTTTGTCAAAACCTTTCCTTTCCCTCCCTTGGTCTTACTAGCACCCCTGGCTTTTCAAACCTTTAACTGCTGCGCTCACACCTGGGGTGAGGAAGACTTAGATCGGTGCCAGTACTTGCGCCTTGGGCAAGTAGGGCCTAACCAATCACCTGCACTTGCACTTGGGGCAAGGAGGATTTTAACTTTAATACTTGAGCACACTTGATATGCTGGAAATTTTTCTTTAATTGGGTGGCCTCGTTAAAAACCCTCTTTAGGGAAAAGAGTGCCCCCTTGTCTGTTCAACTGTTTCCACCACATATAAAGCATGTGTCTTTTAGCGCGAGAACGCCATTACTGTACAACTTTAACTGAAATAAAATTTAAATGGGTGGCGTTCCACGTTCTGGGGATTGCTCCTCCTTCCAAAGTCTCTAGGCGATAGGCTCCGTTCTCTAACGTCTCCACCACTCTGTACGGGCCTGTCCACTTTGGGGATAACTTGTTCTGCATGTCATTCTGATGCGCCTTTCTCATCACCAGATCACCTTCCTGGAAGCGCCTGGGCCTCACTTTAGAGTTGTGCCTCCGCTCTACTCTTCTCTTCACAGCTTCAGCACTGACTCTGGCCTCTTCTCGCACTTCGTCTAGCAGATCCAGATTCACCTTACGCTCTTCATTGGACTCTTCAGCAACGAAGTTCAAGAATCTTGGGGAGCTCTCCTGTATCTCTACAGGAATCATGGCGTCTGTCCCATAGACAAGGCTGAAGGGTGTCTCATGGGTGTTGGACTGTGGGGTGGTGTGATAAGACCATACAATTCTGGGGACCTCCTCTGCCCAGCCTCCTTTGGCCTTGTCTAGTCTTCGCTTCAGCCCCCTGAGCAGCACTCGATTTGCTGACTCCACCTGCCCATTTGTTTGTGGGTGCTCCACTGAAGCGAAAACCTGTTGTATCTTTAACTCTTCACACATCTTCCTCAGCTGATGACTTGTGAACTGGGTGCCATTGTCGGAAACCAGCCTCTTGGGTATTCCGAAGCGGCAGACAATGTTCTTCCAGACGAAGTGTTCGACTTCTGTGCGGTGATGTGTGCAACTGGCTCTGCCTCCACCCACTTAGTGAAATATTCGATGGCCACAATGAGGAACTTCATCTGCCTTGTCGCCAGGGAAAAGGTCCTAGGATGTCAATCCCCCATGTATGGAATGGCCACGGGCTATGGATGGACCTCAACTCCTCAGGGGGTGCCTTGTGCCAATCTGCATGCAGCTGACATTGTTTGCATCGCTGAGCAAACCTTATGCAATCTTCCTTCAGCTTTGGCCAGTAGTACCCCGCGCGGAGTACTCTACTTGCCAAAGCGCGACCACCTACATGGCTTCCGCACACCCCCTCGTGCAGCTCAGACATGAGTCTGGTGCATTGCTCGCCGTGTACACAGATCTGCACAGGGTGAGAAAATCCAAATCTAAATAGGCTTCCATCTATGAGAGTAAACTTACTTGAACCCCTCTTTATTCTTTTTGCCTCTGCCAGATCGAGCGGGAGTACGCCATCTTCTAAGTATAGCTGGTATGGCGTCATCCAGGTGTCGGGTTCCTTCTTCGCATGAACCTCCATCGACTCATCGGTCTTTGAGGGTCGCGATCTCACCCTCGGTGCTCTCAGCGTTTCTTGGGTCAACGACCGATGACCGATCGTTAGACGCTCCATTGACTTGCATACGTGAAGCACCTGGTTGTCTGATACGAACGCGCGCGGCACCTTCAGGGTCTCCTGAATGACGGTTCTCTGCTTCCCCCCTTGCCTGAGCTGGCCAGCTTGGCAAGCAGGTCTGCTCGGGCATTCTGCTCTCTTGGCACGTGCACTAACTCAAACTCGGCGAAGGACGTCTTCAGGAGCTGCACATACTCCAGGTAGGCTGCCATCTGGGGGTCCTTTGCTTGGAACTCCCCGGTAACCTGCCCGGTGACCAGTAACGAATCGCTCTTGGCCAGCAGATTTCTTGCTCCCATTTCTCTTGCTAACAACATTCCTGTGATCAGGGCCTCATACTCCGCCTGATTGTTGCTAGCTTTGAAGGCGAAGCGGAGGGACTGCTCGATCAGTACCCCATTTGGTCCTTCCAGGATGACTCCCGCGCCGCTTCCCTGCTGATTAGAGGAGCCATCCACCGATAACACCCATCGGAAATTTAGCCCTTCTGCAGGTGTCGCGATGGATGATAGCTCGACTACGAAGTCCGCGAACACCTGCCCCTTGATCGGTCCTCGGGGCTCGTACTGGATATCAAATTCCGACAATTCTACTGCCCATTTGACCATCCTGCCTGCTACATCAGGTTTCTTCAATACGTTTTGGATAGGCAGGTCAGTCATCACGACCACTGTGAAGCTGTGGAAGTAATGCCTGAGTCTTCTGGCTGAAAACACCACCGCCAGGGCAGCCTTCTCGAGGGCCTGGTACCTTGTTTCAGGGCCTTGCAGCACCTTACTCACGAAGTAAACAGGCCTTTGGGCCTGGTCCTGCTCTTGCACCAGGACTGAACTGACTGCCCTCTCCGTAACAACAAAGTATAGACGAAGAGGGATGCCTACCTGGGGCTTTCGCAGGACTGGTGGGCTCGCCAGGTACCCCTTTAGCTTGACAAAAGCCTCCTCGCACTCCTGTGTCCAGAGAAATCTGCTGTTGCGTTTGAGACACTGGAAGTATGGGTGACCTTTCTCCCCACCAGCAGACATAAATCGGGACAGTGCTGCCAAGCGACCGGTGAGCTGCTGCACCTCCTTCACCGTCGTTGGCCTCCTCATTGCCACGATCGCCGCACACTTCTCCGGGTTGGCTTCGATTCCTCGCTCTGTCAAGAGGAAACCCAAGAACTTCCCAGCCTCCACACCGAATATGCATTTCTCAGGGTTGAGCTTCAGCCTATACTTGGCAATGGTGGTGAATAGCTCTTCCAGATCAGCTGCATGATGCTTCTTCTCTTGGGACGTAACCACCATGTCATCTACATAGGCGTGTACGTTCCTTCCCAGCATGGGCGAGAGCACCCTATCCATGAGCCGCTGGTAGATAGCCCCCGCATTCTTCAACCCAAATGGCATGACCTTGTAGCAATAGCAAGACCGTTCCGTCATAAACGCGGTCTTGCATTCGTCCATTGGGTGCATCCTGATCTGGTTATACCCTGAGAAAGCGTCCAAGAAGCTGAGTAGCTTTCCCCCCGAGGCGCTATCAACTAGAGCATCTATACTGGGTAGGGGGTAAGAATCCTTGGGGCACGCCTTGTTGAGGTCAGTGAAGTCCACGCACATTCTCCACTTGCCGTTTGCCTTCTGCACTAGTACCACATTCGCTAGCCACTCGGGGTACTGGATTTCTCTGATATGCCCTGCGACAAGGAGCTTCTGCGCTTCGTTGTGGATCACCTTCCTCTTCTCCTCGTTGAATTTCCTTCTTCTCTGTCGCACCGGTCGAACCATGGGGTCCATCGATAGACGATGGCAGAGGAAATCGGGGTCGATTCCTGGCATGTCGGATGCTGACCATGCAAAGGCATTCTTGTGCTTCTCAATCACACCCATGATCAGCCTTCGCTCTTCTTCAATGAGGGATCCCCCCAACTTGAATTTTCTTCCCCTGATGTCCACCTCGACCCATCCTTCAGCTGGGTGGGGCCTTCTCTCACTGGCAATGACCGCTCTCGCGATCCCTGACCCGCGAGGAGTGATCGTGCCTTCCTCTTCTTCTTCAACTTGGGCTACCTGGGAGCCCCCCACCGCAGCGTTCTCCATCCTCTGAGCGCCTTGTGTCTCCCTGACCGCCAATCGCTCTTCGCGCACGCCTGGTGGTGGTTTTGTGGTGACATGGCACACACTTCTTTTTTGCTTCAAGCTGTTCTCATAACAGCGTCTTGCCTCAGCCTGATCCGACTTGATGGTTATCACGGCCCCTTCCATCGACGGTAGCTTCAACTTCATATGCCTTGTCGATGGTATTGCGCCCAGTCTATTGAGCGTTGGCCTCCCCAACAGGACATTGTACGCAGAAGGGGCGTTCACCACCAGGTACTTTATCTTTTCAGTGCAGGCTGTCATTCCGTCAGTGAACGTCGTCCTCAGCTCGATGTATCCCCGCACTTCTACCTGATCCCCTGCAAACCCGTAGAGACAACCAGTATACGGTCTTAACTGATCAGGGGACAACTGTAGCTTGTTGAATGTTGGCCAGAACATGACATCCGCCGAGCTTCCTTGATCTACGAGTACTCTATGCACCCGTCTTCCTGCTGTGATGAGAGAAATGACCACAGGGTCGTTGTCGTGCGGGACAACGTCTCGTAGGTCAGCTTTCCTGAAGATAATGTCCACCTCAGGGTAATGACTCTCATTCACTGCATCTACCGCCATCACCGATCGAGTGTATCTCCTTCTTTGTGAAGCTGTGCATCCCCCACCAGAGAAGCCTCCAGCGATCGTCTGCACTTCCCCATGCACAGGGACTTCATGCTGTTGTTCTCCAGTTTGGGATCCTGACGCGCGATCACCCTACGGCTCACGCAGGTAATCTGCTAGAAAACCAGACTTCACCAACTCTGCCAGTTGGTGTCCCAGCGCCAAACAGGAATGAAGTGTATGGCCAAAGGCCTGATGGAACTCACACCATTCATTCTTCTTCCTTCCGAGTACCTTATCTGTCTTCTCTGGTACTCGTAGTCTTGCTGCTACGGCAGGAAGGGCGATGAGATCCGCCAATCCCACCATGAAGTTGTATCTCGGGGGTGCATTATTCTCCCTTGCACGCCCCTTGCTCTGGTCTTTGCCTGGTGCATAGGGACGAGGTTTTTCCCGCACCTTCTTCCCCTCTTTGGCCTCATGCACCCTTGCTTGCTGTGGTTTTCCTTGCCCTCCACGCGGTCTGGGTGGTGCAGCACTTCCCCTCTTCTCAGAAACCTCTGTTTCTGCCACTATGTGCGCCACCGCACGTCGTCGGATCTCTGCAAAGGTGCTGGGATGGCTCCTGATGAGAGACTCGCTGAAAGGGCCAGGCAGCACTCCCTTCTTAAACGCGTGCACAAGCATATCTTCATCTTTGCTGGGTAGTCTAACCACTTGTGCCCCAAAGCGGTTGAGGTAGTCCTTCAGCGACTCCCCCTGGTATTGACGCACGTCGAACAGGTCGTAGGACACCACTGCAGGTGCCTTGTTGACGATGTATTGTTCAGTGAAGAGCTTCGAGAACTGAGAGAAAGACGTGATATGCCCTTCTGGTAAACTCACGAACCACTCCATGGCGATTCCGCTCAACGTGCTCATGAACATCTTGCAGTACACAGCGTCTGAGCCCCCAGACAACATCATCTGGGTGTGGAATGCCGTCAGATGCGCCTCCGGGTCTTCTACCCCCTTGAACGACGCTTTTACCCCCACCAGGTTGGGAGGCACCATGGTTCCCATGATCTCAGGGGAGAATGGCATGGGGAATGCCCTTGGAGGTGAGGGCTGCCTAGACACCCTTTCGTCAACAATGTGCTCCCTCTACGCTTGTAGCGTCCTCCTCAACTCTTCGTTGACACGATTCAGCTCGTCGTTCCTGCTTTGCGACGCAGCCAACTCCGTCTGCATCCTTTCTTGTTCAACTTTCGACGCTGCAGCGTTATCCTGCAGCGTGCGCACCATTTCCAGGACCTGCGCCATTGTCACAGCTCCTTCGTCAGCGGATGGCGCAGGTGATGGTTGTCTGTTTCTAGGCATCTTCTCTATCAAAGAAACTGATAAAACTCTGGTGAGCTTTAAAACTGTGGTATATATGGGACAACGATTCACTCGGGCCCCACGGTGGGCGCCAAATGATCCTGCCGGCAACTCGAACGTGGGTGAATCGCTTCGTAACACTCTCTGCCCTGTCTTCGCGACTGCGTCTCCTGAAGAATCACCCTCTGAACTTTCTCTCAGATGTCTTCAAAATGTGACCTGCAAAATACACAGACGGCGCCTCTAGCGGCCGTTTGCACTCCGACGATCAAGTTAGTCCAACAGAACCACCAGAAACTGGAAACTAGTAATGTGTGTGTGAGAAAAAACTTGCACTCTGTTTTTCGTCTATCTTTTTTTTTCTCCCTACTCTCACTCTAATTCTCCCTTTTATCTCTCTTTCCCTGCTTCTGGGCATAACAGAATTCTGTTATGCTTTTCTGGCATGTGTCAGAACCCTGTTATGCTTTTCAGAGAAAGCGTACCTTCAAAATCAGCAATGGGGAGCGTGAGAGTCTGCGCATGTCTGTGCTCGGCTGCGCCTGTCTGTACCTTTAGCGGTACGGAGTGCTCTTTTGTCTGGACCGCACCCCTCTCAGATGATGACACGTGGAGGCCTGCAACTCACATCTAACCACACACGTGTCACTTACTGGAAGGGCTCTAGCGCCTCTCTTTGTCTGCCTAAGTTACGCCTTTGCGGAATAACTTAGGATGCTTCTCTTATCTGGGTAAATTGCATACTCTTAGGAGAACGTCAGGTGTGGCTGGTCTAGGCACACTCACCAAACGTTACCCTCCGCGTAGGCGACTTACCCTTCACGATGCCACGCACGTAATGGGTTGAGGGAATCACCAATCACCGACTGGCTTACTAGTTCCCTCAGGCCACCCTCGTGCACGATTCCTTGAGGTGTGCTCATGCGAGGTCCATGCGTAACGCTCTCGCTGGGAACCTTAGTCCCCGTTTAACTGCGTGTAACACGAGACCCCGACGACAGTACACCCGATGACTGATCAGTGTTTATTCGCTTATCGCGCTCTGCCTCCAGGCGCGAGCCTAGGAACTGATCTGCTGGTGGTCACTTGGCTACTGACCACCGATCACCATTCTGGGTGATCTATCCACCGACCTCTCTGCCACCTGATCTGTCGGTGGTAACTTGGTTACTGACCACCGATCACCTCTCTTGGCGATCGTCCCCCTGACCTGTCTGCCACCTGGTCCACGTGTCACCCTGCGAGTGGTCCACGTGGTTCTCTGATGCTGACGTCATCGACTACCGATGACCGATCTTGTGAGCTATGGTGAGTTTCAAGTGGTGGCACTCCATCACTTATCTTGGTTCAAGGTTCCATGTGGCGTGAATGGCTTCTTCCAATTCTCAAAATCCAGCAAGCATCTTATTCTATAAGTGTTCTTCTTCCCTTTTCTTCAATTTTCCATTCGGTAGTTTTGATTCCTAGAGTTTACTTCTTTTTCTACCGTTTATTTTTGTGTTTCCAGCATTGTGTTCTTAATTCTGTTTTGGTTCAGTAGCTATCATTTAAACTCTGTCCAGTTTTAATTCTTGTTCTTCTTTCCTTTTGTTTTGATTCAATTTGACAATACATGGACTTCAATATGAGTCTTGGTTGGTGCTTAGTTTTGGTGAGTTCTTGAATTTAGAACATTGATCCAATTCTAAAGTAAAGTGCCTTTCAAATCCAGCTCAAGTTGTTCCTAAGAATGTCAAGAATCATGTGTTCTTGTAGTTACATTCACATCATAAACCCTAGTTGTTTTGCTCGCGCACCCATTGTACGCACAGGCAATTAGGGCAACATTAAGTTATTAGACCACCTTCAGAGCACTCATTCACGGTGCTCTGATACGGAGGTGTGTCACTTTGATGTTTCTCGCTAGCTGACTTGATCGTCGGAGTGCAAACGACCGCGAGGGCGCCCCTTTGTCCACTTCTTTTCAGGTACTCACAGACGGAGCAGAACGAAGGTGCCCTTGCTCGCGAGGACAAGCCACGCACAAAGACGAACCTGGTCAACCGGCGGGAACAATCACAATTGGGAATACTAGCTAAAACTCAACCCAAAAAAATGTATTTTTGGAGTCTGAGTTGGGAAATTCTTGGCGTTCTTGCTGACTGAAAAAGGTATAGAAGCAAATTCTAACAAATGTGCGGCGATAATGAACATGAGAAGCCCAACCAACGTGAATGAAGTACAATGGTTAGTTAGGAGAGTAGTTGCTTTGTCAAGATTCCTCACGGCCAACGGCCAGCGGGAATATCCATATTTCAAATGCCTTATGAAGAATGACTGATTTATTTGGTCAACTGAGTGTGAAGAGACCTTTTCGAAGCTTAAGAAATATTTAGCTAATCCATCGGTACTTAGCAAACCATCGGAGGGGATTCCCATTTGTTTGTATTTCTCTGTCATTGATCGGGTCAAAAGTTTGATCATTGTCCAATATGAAGGAAAAGGCCAACGTCCAGTGTATTTTGTCAACAAAGTCTTACAGGGCGCCGAGCTAAGGTACCAAAACATAGAGAAAGTCACCCTACCAATTGTATTCACGTCTACGACAATATTTTCAAAGTTTCATGGTGATAGTCATGATCGACCTGTGATGTGAGATGATTTTAGGATTGTTCATTTGATTAGTGACACTTTACTTAGATTTAGATTTTAGAACAATTATAGGTGAGAAGCCTAAGGAAAATTCCCACTGGACATTAACTTAACAAGTGTTAAGTAGATGTGAAGGTTCATTTCCATAATGCCCCAGGAAAAACACAATTAATGGTGAAGATGAATGACAAATATAGGTGCGAAATTTAATCAAACACAAGATGTGCAAGACATGAACCGAAATGAAAATCAAGAACAAGAACAAGAACAAGACATATTTTGGAATTGAAAATAGGAATGGAAATGGAATGGAAAAAGATGAGTGAAAGGAAACTTAGGAGATATGGAATTCTGAAGGAGCACGCCACTTGGATGGTGAATTAAATCCAAGATAAGTGTAGATGCCGCCACTTGAGAGCTCACAATGCTCACAAGATGTACCGCCCTGGTGGTCGGGTGCGATGACGTGGCACCCTGCTACAGTGTAGGCGTGTTGACAAGGCGCCAGGTTGGCAGTTAGGAAGGAAGTCGGGAGGCGCATGTGGACGCCGATTGTTGAGTCGGCGTGTTCCGATTTCCAGTTTACCAGAATAGGCGATCGCCAGGTTGAAGATGAAGTCGCCAGATGTAGACTCAGGCGACCAGGCACTCGGAGATCGCCAGAATGATCACATCGCCGAAGACGAAGGAGAAGCAGATTATGAAGGCGGCCGGCGAGACCACAGGGAAGGTGTATGAAGGCCCTAACTCGTCAGTTTCAGTAGAGATCGCACTCCTAAAGTTAGCTATGCACTGGGCAGTACCATGCATAAATAACTTAGCCAAAATAAGAGTAGAAGCAGCGCCAAGTCAGTGAGCCTCCAGATGATGGCACGTGTAGAGACGGATGCGTGCCACGTGTCCAGGTCTGTAACTGCCAGGAGAGAGAAAACCACCAGGTATATAAGAGTTCCTAACAGATTTTCTAAGGTACGCACGTTCAGTTCATACACTTTACGCTTGCGAGTGATAGAGCTGTTGGTGAGAGAGATTTGCACGGTTCCAGTTCTTAGTATTTGGTGATACCGTCACTGACTTGAGCGTCGGAGTGCGATCGGCCGCAGCGGCGCCGTATCGTTTCTTTGCAGGTTCTTGAGACAGATCCAGAGGAGGAACGGAGGTGAGCAGCGGCGCGCACGTCGATCCTTTGAAGAGGCATTCTCCAGCGCTCCGGTCAACAGGCAGGATCATCAGGCGCCCACCGTGGGACAGTGTAAAACGTGCTCCCATCCACAACGTGAGTTCGTGGAGTTTTTCGAGGTTTTCTGCGCGGTTGTGTGCTGGTGCAACCGTCGTTGGCCGTTTCTCTGAGTTTCGTTCGGTGAGTTTGTGTTTGTGCCGTTTGTTTGTCTTTCAATCGGTGGAGTGAGGTCTTTTGTTGCTTGCGCGCAATTTGTCTGGTGGAGGTTCGAGTTCTTTGGTGGTTTTCTGCGAAGGTCTGCGGTGTTTTTGGGTTCTTGCGCAGTTTCTTGAGTTTTCCCCGATTGATCGCTGGTTCGTTCGTGGTTGAAGTGTTATTTGCTGTATTTCTGTGGTTCGCTGAAGTTGATGAGAAAGATGAGGAGCAATCGTTCCAGTCCCGTGGCTCCCGTCGCAGCTGAAGGCGACGCCGCCATGACCATGGCGCAGATGGCAGAAATGATGCGCTCGTTGCAGGCGACTGTGGAGGCCTCGCGCGCCGAGCAGGCAAGGATACATGAAGACCTGGTCGCCTCCCGCGCCAGGAACGAGGAGCTCAGCAAGGTAGCTGAGGAGCTACGTCGAGCTCTCCAGGAGCAGCAGGGTCGTTCTTCAGCTGAAGAGGTGGCACCGTCGACGCCACCTCGTGTGTTCCCAATGCCGTTCATTCAGGCGATCACCGACACGCCAATTCCCACGAGCGTGGTTCCGGTTAAAGTTGTGTTTACTGGCGTGGAGGATCCAGAGGCTCATCTGACCACGTTCCACACGCAGATGATGCTGTCGGGAGGGTCGGACGCCGTCTACTGTAAGATGTTCGTGAGCACGCTCCAGGGAACGGCGATGGAGTGGTTTGTGAGCCTGCCCAACGGCCACATAACTAACTTTCAACAATTCTCGAAAATCTTTGTCGAGCAGTATATTGTGAACAAGGCACCGCCCAGGGTGTCCTATGATCTGTTTGACATAAGGCAGTACCATGGGGAGTCCCTCAGAGACTACCTCAATCGCTTCGGAGCGCAGATGGTCAGATCGCCGGCCAAGGATGAAGAGATGCTGGTCTATGCCTTCAAGAAGGGCGTGCAGCCAGGGCCATTCTGCGAGGCCTTGATCAGGGCTCATCCAGCGACGTTTGCTGAAGTTAGGCGACTTGCGGTGGCCCATATCGCCGACGAGAGTGAAGTCGCCGAGAAGAGAGGCAGCGTGGCTCCCGCCAGGCCGCGCGCCCAGACCAGGATCCAGCCGCAGAGGGTGCTGGAAACGGCAGCGGCGGCCAGAAAGGACCAAAGGACTCGCTATCCTTACGATAGGAGAAACAAGGGAAGAAGCCAAGCGCGCCAACCGCCAGCACGCCAACAACCAGCACGCCGGGAATACAATCGCCCACCTAAGCACAAATTCGTCATGGGACTAGCGGACCTGATCGCTATCCCTAACATATCTGCTAGGTTGAAGGCGCCCGAGAAAGTGGGCGACAAGGTGCTAGGGTCGAAGCCGGACGTCTGGTGCGAGTTTCACCAGTGCTTTGGCCACAACCTGGACTCGTGTTTGTCTTTAGGATACCAGCTCGACGATCTGGTTAAGAGCGGGTTCCTAAACGACTATCTGCTGGACAGAAGGACCGGAGGAGCGTCGAGTTCCCAGCCGGCAGGTGGAGAAGCCCAGCAACACGAGATGCCTATCCATGGGGAGATCCACACCATTGCAGGGGGTTTCTCAGGTGGTGGATGCACCGCGTCGCAGAGGAAAAAGTACGCGCGATCGGTGATGTCAGTAGACATGTTTGAAGATCACTCGCCCGAAGTGGACATTACGTTCACCAAGCAGGATCTTCGGGACGTTGTGCCTCATGACAACGATCCCATTGTTATTTCGTTGATCACGGCGGGGAGGAAGGTCCACCGAGTTCTGGTGGACCAAGGAAGTTCGGCAGACGTGATGTTCTGGCCGACTTTCACGCAGTTGGAATTGCCCCTTGACCAGCTGAGGCCCTATGGAGGGTGCTTGTATGGGTTCGCTGGCGACCAGGTGGAGCTCAGGGGTACATTGAGCTGAGAACCACGTTTACCGATGAGGCTGGGTCGAGGACGGAGAAAATCAAGTACCTCATCGTAAACGCCCCTTCAGCGTATAACATCCTGCTGGGAAGGCCCACCCTTAACAGGATAGGCGCAATTCCATCAACTCGGCACATGAAGGTGAAGCTGCCGTCCATGGAAGGGGTGGTGATCACGATAAAGTCTGATCAGAAGGAAGCGAAAAAGTGCTATGAAAATAGCCTGAAAAATAAAAGATCAGTTAGCTATGTTACAACCACCCCACCTCCCGGTGTGAAGCCCAGACCGCCGGTGATGGAGGAGGCCGCCGGAAGGGACGTAGAGATGGTAGATGCTGAGCTGGGGGAGAGGAATGCTGGCCTGGGGGAAGAAGAGGCGCGGAATCGCCCGGAGGAAGCGAGGGAGCTGGGAATCGCCAAGGCGGTGGCCGCCAGAGAATCCAGGCCCAAACCCGTCGAGCAGTGGATCGAGAAGGAGATCGGGGGGAAGGTTTTCAAGCTCGGAAGATCTCTGGAGGTCGATCTCCAGGACCAGATCGCCAAGGTGATTGAACGGCATCTGGACGCGTTTGCCTGGTCCGCTTCGGACATGCCCGGAATCGACCCCGACTTCTTGTGCCATCATCTGGCGATGGACAACATGGTGAGACCGGTGCGGCAAAGAAGGAGGAAATTTAATGAAGAGAGGAGGCAGGCGATCAAGGATGAGACCTAGAAACTCCTCGCTGCAGGCCACATCAGGGAAGTCCAGTACCCTGAGTGGTTGGCAAATGTCGTGCTGGTGAAGAAGAGCAACGGGAAATGGCGCATGTGCGTCGATTTCACCGATCTGAATAAGGCTTGCCTAAAGGATTCGTATCCTTTACCAAGCATTGATGCCCTGGTTGATAGTGCTGCAGGGTGCAAGCTGCTGAGTTTCCTGGATGCCTTCTCGGGCTATAATCAGATCAAGATGCATCCCATGGATGAAGAAAAAACAGCCTTCATGACGGAGAGGTCGTGCTACTGCTATAAGGTGATGCCGTTCGGGCTGAAGAACGCGGGGGTCACGTACCAGAGGCTGATGGATCGAGTACTTGCACCGATGCTGGGAAGGAACGTGCAAGCCTACGTTGATGACATGGTCGTGACCTCGCAGGAGAAGAGCAGGCACGTAGCAGACTTGGAAGAATTGTTCGCGACGATCGCCAAATTTAAGTTGAAGCTCAACCCGGAGAAGTGCATTTTCGGCGTGGAGGCTGGGAAGTTCTTGGGTTTTCTTTTAACTGAAAGAGGAATAGAGGCCAACCCGGACAAGTGTGCCGCCATCTTGGCGATGAGAAGCCCGGCTACAGTGAAAGAAGTCCAGCAGCTGACGGGTCGAATGGCGGCCCTATCCCGCTTCGTGTCAGCGAGCGGAGAAAAGGGACATCCCTATTTCCAGTGCCTGCGGCGCAATAACAAGTTCGTTTGGACGAAAGAGTGCGAGGAAGCTTTCGTCGAGCTGAAGGAATATTTGGCGAGCCCGCCGATTCTGTGCAAACCACTGGCGGGAATCCCTCTCAGGTTATATTTCGCTGTGACTGAGAGGGCGGTGAGTGCGGTGCTCGCCCAGGACCAGGATCAGGCTCAGAAGCCTATTTATTTCGTCAGTAAAGTGTTGCAGGGCCCAGAAACGAGATATCAGGCCCTGGAGAAGGCTGCATTGGCTGTGGTGTTTTCGGCGAGGAGGTTGCGCCACTACTTCCACAGTTTCACAATACTGGTGATGACTGACCTGCCCATCCAGAAGGTCTTGAAGAAACCTGACGTTGCAGGAAGAATGGTGAAGTGGGCAGTCGAGTTGTCAGAATTTGACATTAAATATGAGCCCCGAGGCCCGATCAAGGGGCAAGTCTTCGCTGATTTCATAGTTGAGCTCTCTTCAGAGGCGACGTGGGTTGAAGGAGACGATTTCCGTTGGGTGCTCTCGGTGGATGGATCGTCAAACCAGCAGGGTAGCGGTGCTGGAGTCATATTGGAAGGACCCCACGGCGTGCTGATCGAACAATCGTTGAGATTCGCCTTCAAAGCCAGCAACAATCAAGCAGAGTATGAGGCGCTGATTGCCGGGATTCTGCTGGCTAAGGAAATGGGAGCCAGAGTGCTGATGGCTAAGAGTGACTCGCTGCTGGTCACAGGGCAAGTAACAGGCGAGTTCCAGGCCAAAGATCCACAAATGGCGGCTTACTTGGCGTATGTGCAGGAATTGAAGAGTTCCTTTGCCTCTTTTGAAGTGGTGCATGTGCCCCGAGAACAGAATGCCCGAGCTGACTTGCTTGCTAAGCTCACCAGCTCAGGCAAGGGGGGTAGGCAGAGGACAGTGATCCAAGAAACTCTGAAGACGCCGAGGGCATTCGTAGCAGATCACCTGGTCCTTCAGATAAGCAAGTCGACGGAGGGGGCAGCGAGGAGCCATAAGTCTCTGACGCAAGAAACTCTGAGATCGCCAAGAGTTAGAGCATGTCGAGGAGAGAAGGTGGATGTGATGCAGGTCTGCGCCACCCATGTGCCAGACACTTGGATAACACAGTACAAGCGGTGCTTGGCAGATGGTCTCCTCCCGTTGGATCCAACAGAAGCTAGGAAGGTAAAGAAAAATTCCAGCAAGTATACACTGATTGATGGCGATCTGTACAGATTTGGGTTCACTCACCCACTCCTGGAGTGCATACACGGCGAGAAGTGCACGAGAATTATGGCAGAGCTTCACGAAGGAATATGTGGAAGTCACGTCGGGGGTCGAGCTCTGGCCGCTAGGACTCTCCGTGCAGGCTACTATTGGCCATCCATGAGAGAAGATTGCAAGAAGTATGCCCAGTGCTGCAAACAATGCCAGCAGCACGCCGATTGGCATAAGGCACCTCCCGAGGAGTTGAAGTCGATCTATAGCCCTTGGCCGTTTCATACTTGGGGAATCGACATCCTGGGACCTTTTCCACTGGCGATCAGGCAGATGAAGTACTTGGTGGTGGCGATCGAGTATTTCACCAAGTGGATTGAAGCAGAACCAGTGGCCCAGATCACCGCGCACAAGATCGAAGGTTTTGTATGGAAGAACATCGTGTGCCGGTTTGGAGTGCCTAAGCGCCTGGTATCAGATAATGGGACGCAGTTTGCAAGCCACCTGTTGAAGAAGCTCTGCGAAGGGGTGGGAATTCAGCAAGTGTTTGCATCCGTCGAGCACCCTCAAACAAATGGCCAGGTGGAATCAGCTAATCGGGTGTTGCTGAGAGGTTTGAAAAGAAGGCTCGAGAAAGCCAAGGGAGGTTGGGCTGAGGAGGTACCCCGTATAGTTTGGGCGTACCACACCACCGAGCAGTCAGGGACCCACGAGACCCTGTTCAGTTTGGTCTATGGGTGTGATGCCATGATTCCAGTAGAGATCCAGGAGAGCTCGCCGAGATTCCAGAACTTTGTAGAGGAAGACTCGAATGAAGAGAGAAGGCTAAACCTGGATCTGCTGGATGAAGTCAGGGAGGAGGCAAGGCTGAAGGCTGAGGCGGTGAAGAGAAGGGTCGAGCGAAGGTACAATTCTAAGGTGATGCCAAGGCAGTTTAGAGAAGGCGATCTGGTGATGAGGAAGGCCCACCAGTACGAGATGGAGAATAAACTCTCACCCAAGTGGACTGGACCGTTCAGAATAACCGAGGCACTCGGGAACGGAGCCTACCGCTTAGAGACGCTAGAAGGAGGGGCGATCCCTCGTACCTGGAACGCCACACACCTGAAGTTGTACTATAGTTAAGAGCTTTGTAAGTAAAGACAAACACAAATGTTATATTGCAATGTCTCTGTTAAAACAGTTTCAAGGGGGCACTCTTTTTCCCTAAGGAGGGTTTTTTAATGAGGCCACCCAATAAAAGAAGAGTTTTCGAAGTATAAGGTGTTTCCAGATTGCATGTGTGCTATTTTAGAAAGTTTTGGAAAAAGACCTTGTCATTTGTACATGATTTGAGGCAAAAAAAGATATATCGCATGTTTTCTAAAAAGTACAAAGTCCTCATCGTCTTTCGGCGATTGGAGGCACCAGTGAAGTTTTAAAGTCCTCATCGTCTTTCGGCGATTGGAGGCACCAGTTAAGTTTTTAAGTCCTCATCGTCTTTCGGCGATCGGAGGCACCAGATGGAAGACCTCAACACCCTCGCGCGTTTCGAGGCGAGTTAAAAGACCTCCTCGCCGTTGAGCGAGTGCAGGCGAGAAAGAGAAAAAGTCCTCCGTGTTTCTGGGAGCGAGAAGATGTAACTCCTGGGGCAAAGTTTAGGCAAGTTAAAAGACCTCCTCGCCGTTGAGCGAGTGCAGGCGAGAAAGAGAAAAAGTCCTCCGTGTTTCTGGGAGCGAGAAGATGTAACTCCTGGGGCAATGTTGAGGCAAGTTAAAAGACCTCCTCGCCGTTGAGCGAGTGCAGGCGAAAGAGAAAAAGTCCTCCGTGTTTCTGGGAGCGAGAAGATGTAACTCCTGGGGCAAAGTTGAGGCAAGTTAAAAGACCTCCTCGCCGTTGAGCGAGTGCAGGCGAGAAAGAGAAAAAGTCCTCCGTGTTTCTGGGAGCGAGAAGATGTAACTCCTGGGGCAATGTTGAGGCAAGTTAAAAGACCTCCTCGCCGTTGAGCGAGTGTAAGCGAGAAAGAAAAGGTCCTCAGTGCATCCAGGGGGGGGGGAGATGTACACCCTGGGCAAGTTGAGGCACCAGACAAAGTCCTTCTCGCCGTCGAGCGAGTTAAGGCCATTAAAAGCCCTTCTCGCCGATGAGCGAGTCCAGGCAAGTAAAAGTCCTCCTCGCCGATGAGCGAGTTCAGGCAAGTAAAAGTCCTCCTCGCCGACGAGCGAGTTCAGGCGAGTTAAAAGACCTTCTCGCTTGTATGCGGGTATAAGGCAAGATAAAATCCTTCTCGTCTTGGACGAGTTCAGGTATGGCGAAGAGGGCGGGAGAAGCTTGAAAGGTGGCTAAGGTAGGTTCGAAGAGAACGCCTAGCCAGCCGGTCTCCAGCTCTGAAGTTCAGAGAGGTAAAGGAAGATCCCAAAGGGCATTTCTGCCTCAGTTAAAGAAATGACTGCCAAAGCCTGAGGCTAAGAAAAGCTGGTGTTACCAAGAGGTCCAGGTGATCGCGAGAAGTTCAAACACGGCGAGAAGGTTGAAAGACTTGTTTGATAAAGCGGGTCAAGTGGGACGTTGTTTGAACTGATGATTGAATCACCGTTCGTTGCTTGGAACTTTTTTATGATCGGTTTATTGCTTAAGTTTAAATCGGCTTGAAGCAGTTACGCCAAAGGTCATGTTTGCAAAATCGCTAAGTTAAACGTAGCAGAGTTAGACATACAAAGAAAGTAAAGCGCTCGAAGGAAGTCAGAAGAAATATCCAAGTCTCGCTATTGAAATGAATAACTGTTCAAAACACATGTGCAAGAGTTTTTACAAGGTAAATACAAGTGAATTCATAAAGAAGCAGATGGGGTAGAATTGGTTGAGCCTTCGGCGGGAACGACCTTCCCATCTACTACTTCGTTGTCTAACGACACCATGCTAAGGTCAAGATCAGGGAATAGGCATGCGAATTGTTCTCGAGCGGCATCAAACCCAGCAACCAGAATCTGAGCGGAGCTCAGCTTAAGTTCTTCAATTTGCTTTTGAAATCCTTCGATTTGCTGTTGAAATCCTTCAACCTGCTCCTTAAGCTCCTTGTTTTGCTGTTCCAGCTCTTCGACCTGTTTTTGGAGTTGCTTGTTGGTCTCTTGAGCTTGAAGAAGGTCGTCGGCCACCTTCTTGGATTCTGTTTGAGCCTGGGCCAACTCGGCAGCCATCTTCACCTTCTCTTTGTTTGCCTCGGAGAGATCAGCCATGGCGTCGTCTCTTGCTTTCTCTACTTGCCCAAGTAGCTTTTCGCGGTCGATCGACCTTTGCTCCAGCTTTTGTACCTTATCGGCATTGGCTTGAATTTGAGCCTCCAGGTCGCTCGCCTTGGTACGTAGAGGCACGATTCTGCTTTCGAGTTCAACTTTTTCTTGGGCAAGTTCATGGACTTTGCGGCGAAGGTCGACAGCTTCCTTGCGCGCAAGCCTAAGCTCGGTGTTCAGGGCATCCTCTACTCGAGAATGTTCCATTTCCGCGAGCGTCAGGCTGAATGACACCTTCTCCACCTCGACCTTCATTGTGCTGTTTTCGGTCTTGAGGTTATAGATATCATCCTGTAGCCGCCTGGTGGAGCTCTCCACAGCTCTTGTTATGATTGATGGGATATCCTCTGCAATGGTTTTGAGTTTAGCAGTCAGAGGCTCCCACATCCTCGTGACCTCGAGGGAAAGATTTGCAGCTTGGAGAGGCGCCAGGGGGGCTTGTTGAGGGTTCTCGTCGCCGCCTTCCTTAGCAATATTTTCGGTGGTTGCTTCTTGGCGCGGCGACGCAATCGGGGACTCGGTGATTAGGATTGGAGAGGTGTGAGCGACCTCATCCCCGATTGGAACGATTCCTGCAGCTGAAGTGTTGAAAGGAGGGCCCCCTCCTGCTGATATGTGTGGTGTAGAGGCGCTCGGGGGGTCCTCTAAGAAGTTTGGCTCCGGGGCCTCAGTTGCAGGTGGCGCAGTGGCCACTGGAACTGCTTGGACTGGTGGTGTTGGCGATGAGGGAGGAGGGGCAGGTGTTGACGGTGGTGTTGAAGTTGGAAGAGGGGGTGGGGCAGGTGGAGAAGGTGGTGCCACCCTTGTCCTCTTTGTAACCAGGCCATCCTCAGTGACCTCGTCGTCCTCTTCCTCATCCTCTTGGCCAACTTGGGGGGCTTTCCGTTTTGGCCTCTTCAAGACCAGTTTCTTTCGTTGCGCGGGCTCCTTAGGCGGTGATCGCCCATGGATGATGGCCTTCTCGACCGCCGAGTTGGGCACAGTCTGGGAACCGCTCGCCAACCCGTGGTGGCGGGCGAGCGCCTTCAAGTCAGCGAGCATATTCTTACCCAACATGGTGTCTGCGTAAAATGAAAGTGCATAAGTTAGCTCAAAGGAGAATGGAGTAAGTGTACAAGGCAATGAAACAGCAAAAGCAGGCATATGCAGAAAAGATAAAACCAAAGTCTTGTGTGTATCGCACAAGACGCCCAGAAACAATATCAGAAGCAATGTTAAGACAAGGGTATAGCGTCCTAACCTATTTGGAATTCCAACTGGTCCTCAAAGAACTCGAAGGAAATCAGGGTGGGGGTCAAGAATGTTATGTGGGCATCTGCCACCCTCTTCCAGAATAGGCAAAGGTCTCGATCCAAAGCTCCCATGCTATCAGGACTTCTGGGCCTCCTGAAGCAGCTCTTGGACTCCTTTTTCCCCTTGTCCACCCAGTACAAGGGGAAACCGTCGAGAAGGGAAGGGTCTTTGTCATTTGCGCGAACCTGGATGAACTTTCCCTTCCAATCCTTGTACGACTGCTGGAAGATGGTGAAGATGGATCTCCCAGCAATGGCGTTCAGGCTGACCCACAGGCGATCTCCTGGGTGTTTGGCCTCAAACAGAAATAAAAATACGTCCACTGACGCGGGCAGCCCCAGGTGGGTGCATGTTATCTCGAAAGCTCGGACAAACGCCCAGCTGTTGGGGTGAAGCTGGGCGGCAGCGATATTGAGCTCGGTTAAGAGTTCCCTCTCAAATCGAGTGAGAGGGAACCTGAGTTTGACCTTCTTGAAGAAAGTTGTGTAGACGAAGCAGAAGGGCCCGTCGGCGCTCACTTTATCATCGGCGCACACTGGCAGAGTGGCGGGGCAAGGCAGCACCATCATTCTCTCATCGTGCTCCTTGTGGAACGATTGGTGGGCCTCGTCCCCATTGGTCAATCGCAGAACCGCTCCCGCAGTGTTCACCGACGACGTTTCCTTTAAGAGGGTTGAGCTAGCCCATGAGTATAAAACCTTGAAGTCTGGCAGAGGGATGGGGGCTCCTCCAGCGTTTGGTGGAGTCGCCTGGGCCAGAGTGGTTTGAGAAGACGCAGGCCTCACAGCCTGCGAAGAGGGAGCCCCACGAACTTGCATTGAGTCGTGTGCTTGTGGAGGAGGGTTTCGCGCTGATGGAGGGGGGTTCAGGGTGATCTTCGTGCGAGTCATGATAGCAAACTGCAAACGAAGAAGAAAGGAAAAATAATCAGGAGGGTTACAAAGGCTGACTCGATCAGAGAGGGAAGGTGAAAGACGAACGAATGTGAGTTCGTTGCGACGATCGACAAAGCCCTAAGTTACGCAGAAGGAGAAATGGAAAAACAGCTCACAGCGTATGCACCAGACAGTTACAGGATGATGCAAATCGGTGAAAATGCAAGGAAACCCACCAGATGGAGGAAAGTAGTTACCTTTCGATGATCAGGAGAACGTTGAAGGGAGGTGGTGATCTGGAGCGTCGAGGAACGTCGAGAGTTTTCGCAGAAGGAAATAAGAGCGTATGCAAGTGTGAGGAAAGTGATGGAACAGTAGGAGCGTAAGGGGTTTAAGGGTTTTTCGAAATAAGTTTGGAAGCGCTAACGGCAGATGAAGAGAGCCGTTGATGAAGCCACGTGTCGAACGATGCGCGAAGGGTTTGGTGGAGCGTCAGAGCACCAGAAAGTACTATCGCTTGGAATTCTGCGTCCATGCCACGTAGACCGGTGTTAACGAAGGTTTTTTCAGTCTTTTCGCTAGACAAGTCTTCGCTTAAGACTGGGGGGCTTGTGTACCGCCCTGGTGGTCGGGTGCGATGACGTGGCACCCTGCTACAGTGTAGGCGTGTTGACAAGGCGCCAGGTTGGCAGTTAGGAAGGAAGTCGGGAGGCGCATGTGGACGCCGATTGTTGAGTCGGCGTGTTCCGATTTCCAGTTTACCAGAATAGGCGATCGCCAGGTTGAAGATGAAGTCGCCAGATGTAGACTCAGGCGACCAGGCACTCGGAGATCGCCAGAATGATCACATCGCCGAAGACGAAGGAGAAGCAGATTATGAAGGCGGCCGGCGAGACCACAGGGAAGGTGTATGAAGGCCCTAACTCGTCAGTTTCAGTAGAGATCGCACTCCTAAAGTTAGCTATGCACTGGGCAGTACCATGCATAAATAACTTAGCCAAAATAAGAGTAGAAGCAGCGCCAAGTCAGTGAGCCTCCAGATGATGGCACGTGTAGAGACGGATGCGTGCCACGTGTCCAGGTCTGTAACTGCCAGGAGAGAGAAAACCACCAGGTATATAAGAGTTCCTAACAGATTTTCTAAGGTACGCACGTTCAGTTCATACACTTTACGCTTGCGAGTGATAGAGCTGTTGGTGAGAGAGATTTGCACGGTTCCAGTTCTTAGTATTTGGTGATACCGTCACTGACTTGAGCGTCGGAGTGCGATCGGCCGCAGCGGCGCCGTATCGTTTCTTTGCAGGTTCTTGAGACAGATCCAGAGGAGGAACGGAGGTGAGCAGCGGCGCGCACGTCGATCCTTTGACGAGGCATTCTCCAGCGCTCCGGTCAACAGGCAGGATCACAAGATAAGACTAATGGTTTAGAGAGACAATGCTCACAAACTCTAACACAATTTGTGTATAGTAACTTTACTCTTCATTCAACATATTAATACATGAGGTAGGCCTCCCTATTTATAGATTTAGGAGCCTTGTATAAGAAGAAAAGAGGGTAGAATGGGAAAAAGGGAAAAAGTGGGCAGCCATAGGATTTGACTAAGTCAATCCCGTATTCTAGGCTTATCCTTCTAGAAACTAGGTCAAAATGTCTTCAAATGGGCTAAGAACAAGCTAGAATGCTACCCACACCCCCTACTATGCTAAAGGCACTTTATTCTAACTTATTTATACTATTTGGACCCCTCATGTGAGCCCAACTTATTTACAACAATTTTCTAAATATTTAAAAAGACTAGTACGAAGAACTTCAAGTGCTCTGGACCTTGTCCATTCCTCCTATTGATGAGGTCTTCCTTTGATTGTTTAGATGACCCTTTAAAGTTGGCATCCTTGGTCATCTTCTTGTGGATTTTGGTTGTATCATGCCCCCCAAGTTGGAGAGAATTCGACCTCGAATTTAGAACTCCTGCATGTAACAAAGTAAGTTTTCGAGTATATAAGAGAGTGCAAGAATAGAGAGGCAAAGTTGACTTAGAATCTTTAAGCGTGGGGAGTTCACATGGGTGAATTCTAGATACAGGCCATGATGAGAATCAACTAAAGGTGGCTTTTTATAATGAAGAACAAGATCATTCGCCTTCACATTTAAAGTTTTTCTTGTTAATCTTTGCAAAATATAAAGCCCAAGCCCAAGCCCAAGAAGGCCAAAGCCCACAAAAGCCCAAAGACCATCCCATGAAGGGCAAAGCTAAGTTTTAAATAAATATTGTTTAGAAAGGTGCTTAGAGGGAAACATTAGAAACCTCTATTGTTAAAGCATCTTTTAGTCTTTAGTTAAGAGTCTTAGGGGGGGTGTGTTAGTAGATAGGTGTAGGAGTAAATAAGGAGGTGCCAAAGTGAGAGAAGGGATCACACCTTCCTCATGCTTTGTTTAGGCGCAAATTCTAGAAGCTTTTTAGGAGGGAGTTTTTTTGAATTTGTGTAGCTTACTTTTCAGCACCTTAGGCTATAAATAGAGGTGCTCTCTTTGTAAAAATTCAGATTGGAATTAATCTAAGAAAACTTTGGAGAGCTTTGGAGAGGTGCTCTCCAAATTTTGAGTGAACTTTGGAGAGCTTTTGGAGCCTTCTTCTCTAGTCTTATCTTGATGGATCATTGGAGTCCTCAAGTGGCGGCATCACTCTCATCTAGGAGCATTCCACACTTCTAGTGGCGAGATCATCCAACATTCTTCCATCTTCATGAGCACTCTCTTCTCCTTCCTTTCTTCTCTTTCAATTGTTCATGTTGTCTTGTGTTCTAGAGTTTTTTGGTTCGGTTTTTCTGTTTTTCCAGCACCTATGTTCTGTTCTTGCCTTTTAATTTCAATTCTGTTCGGTTCCTTTTAGTTTCTCCTCTTTTTTGGTTCAATTTGACTAAAATTGGTTCATCCAAATGAGTTTGGGATTTGGTACTAGTTTTTGGTGAGTTCTTGTCTTAGAACAAATGATCCAACTCTAAGAAAAGTGCCTTTATAATGTCCAACTCAAGGTGATTCCTAAGAAGGTCAAGAACCTTTCTCTATATGGCTAGTGGAATCACATCATGTGGTATCATGAGTCTTAGGTTCATTCTTGTTTAATTGTTGAGTTGTGTGCACTTTATTTCAAGATCTCTTTTAATTTCTTGCAATTTAAGTTTCTGTTTTAGGTGTTAATTGAGTTTTCTTGCTGTTTTTCTTTTGTTACACCAAGTGCTTGTGAAAAGGTTTATGGCACTCATTTTTCATATGAGTATGGTTGCTCTTTTGGAATGGCATTCTCCTTCCTAGAGTTCACCTTAAGCTTCCTTTCACTCGTTGTTATTTTTTTGTCATATGTCTTTTAATTTTGTAATCATGTCAAGTTTTGTCTTAGTCATGTTATTCCATAATTGTCATTACTTCTAGTAGTACTTTTATTGCTTTGATTGTTTCTTGCTTTGGTTTACTTTCTGTTTTGAGTTTATTGCTTGATCCTTTGTGCATTTTCATTTTTAGATTTGAGTTCATGCTTGTATTCTAGTTCTATACAAGTTCCTTTACACAATTTCCATTATGTCTTTGCTAGTTCATCATACTGTTTTTCATTCCTAAATAGGTTCCTCTGTTTTCTTACAAACGTGCTACTGTTTTCAATTTACTGCAATTAACTGGCTCACTGGAAAATTGTGAAAATTTGGATTTACATTCTTCAAAGTGTTACAAAAGCATAGCAAAAAGAAGTACAAAAAAATTCCAAGTACACAAAAAATGATAAATAAAATACGAAAAGTGTACATTACTGCCGAAAAAAAGACGGTAATTGGGCAGCAATTTTGAAAAATTTATTTCTCTCAATTGGCTTACTGTTTTTAGTTCGTTCCAGTGCCATTATTGATTTGAGACATTGAAGTTTGTGTGGTTAATTTTTCATAATCCAGTTCGCTCTACATCATTCCAGTTAAATCAGTGAATATCAAGCACAGTTTGTATCAGCCTACCGGACAGCCATATCACCTCTTTCCGACAACTGTCACGATTGTTCAGGGAACAATGCCTAGCAAACAAGGTCCCGCCGCCGGTTTCCTACGATTTGTTTGATGTAAAACAGTACCAAGGGGAGACCCTAAAGGAATACATCAATCGCTTCGGGGCCCAGGTAGTAAAGGTTGGTACGACAGAGGAACCTATGATTGTATACGCGTTCGTGAAAGGCGTGTGCCCCGGCCCTTTTGGTGAATCCATCATTCGCAACCGCCCTAGGACTTTTGCTGAACTACGGCGTCGGGCGGTAGAACATATCGCTTCTGAGGGAGAGGTGTGCGTGAAGCGCACCAGCGTCGTACCCTCGCGCCCGAGAGGACTGTCGCGAGCTCAACCCGCCAGGGTCAATGAGACCACGACGGGAGGGAAGAAACCAGATGGGAGACGCCCCTACGAGGCCAGAAAGCCCCAGCCCCGGGGTCCAGCGGGAGGTGATAGCCCGGCCAGAGAAAGAACGAGGCCGGCGAGATACAATTTTGTGGTGAACTGAAGGACCTGATCGCCGTGCCTAATATAGCTGAGAGATTGAGGCAACCGGCGAAGTCTGATAAGGTGTTGGGGCCTCGGAAAGACTCTTGGTGTGAGTTCCACGAGGCTTTCGGTCACCACATTGATAACTGCCTGTCGCTGGGTTACCAGCTGGATGAGATGGTGAGAACCGGGTTTTTGAAGGATTATGTCGCGGAACCCGCCACAACCGCCACCCTGCCGCCGCCAGCGGAAGAACAAGCACACGAGACGCCGGTTCTCGGCGAGGTCCATACCATAGCTGGAGGTTTTTCCGGCGGAGGACTCACCGCCTCCCAGCGAAAGAAATACGCGAGGGGGGTCAACTCGATCGAAGAAAGGATCTCTGGTGAGCCGTTGGAGTCGGACCTCGTATTCACGAGAGGGGATCTCCGAGACGTGGTGTCGCACGACAATGACCCCGTGGTCATTTCGGTTGTCACAGCTGGAAGAAAGGTGCACAGAGTTCTTGTCGACCAGGGAAGTTCAACAGACGTCATGTTCTGGTCGACGTTCAATAAGTTACGGTTATCCCCCGACCTTTTGAGGCCCTACACAGGGTTCCTGTGTGGGTTTGCGGATAACCAGGTGGAAGTCCGAGGCTACTTGGAGTTGAGGACTACGTTCACGGATGGAGAGGCCTCGCGTACTGAATGCATCCGGTACTTGGTCGTGAACGCCAGCTCCGCTTACAATATTTTGTTGGGCAGACCGGCGTTGAACCGGCTGAACGCAGTAGCCTCCACGCGCCATATGAAGATGAAGCTGCCGGACCTCAGTGGCAAGGTGATAGTCATCAAGTCAGACCAGGAGGAGGCAAGGAAATGCTATGAGAACAGCCTGAAAACGAAGAGAGGCGTGTTCATGGTGTATGAGCGTCCGCCGAGTGCAGACACGACGATGCTTGAGGCGATGCCCGCTGGGTCGACGCCTAACGAGGCCATACCCGCGAGGGCGACGCCCGAAGCGGATGCACCCATGGAAGAAGGCCCTGACGACGCGGTACCCGTGGACGAGGCGGCGCCCGTCGAGGATGATAGCAGGGAACAACCAGCGGCTAACACCGTGGAGAGGGAGATTGGCGGCAAGACGTTTACGTTAGGAAGTTTGCTGAGCCCAGAAGAACAGGAAGGGGTGGCAGAGGTGATTTCACGCCACTTGGATGCTTTCGCATGGTCTGCCTCGGATATGCCCGACATCGACCCTGATTTCCTGTGTCATCACCTCAGCATGGACGCCACGGTCCGCCCCGTGCGTCAAAGAAGGAGAAAGTTTAACGAAGAGAGGCAGCTGGTGGTAAAGGATGAAACGCAGAAGCTGTTGAGTGCTGGCCACATCAGGGAGATTCAATACCCTGAGTGGCTAGCCAACGTCGTCTTGGTGAAGAAGGCGAATGGGAAGTGGAGGATGTGCGTGGACTTCACGGACTTGAATAAGGCGTGCCCGAAGGACTCGTACCCACTGCCCAGCATCGACGCGTTGGTGGATAGTGCATCCGGCAGCAAGGTGCTGAGCTTCCTAGACGCATTCTCGGGGTACAACCAGATCAAGATGCACCCGAGAGATGAGAGTAAAACTGCATTCATGACTGAGACTTGCAGTTACTGTTATAAGGTGATGCCTTTTGGGCTGAAAAACGCGGGCGCCACATACCAAAGGCTAATGGACAAGGTTCTGGCGCCCATGCTAGGAAGGAATGTGTATGCCTACGTGGATGACATGGTGGTGGCGTTGCAGGATAGGGCACAACACTTGGCAGTCCTGGAGGAGTTGTTCGTCACAATATCCAAGTACCGCCTCAAGCTAAACCCTGAAAAGTGTGTCTTCGGGGTAGAGGCTGGTAAGTTCTTGGGTTTTATGCTCACAGAGAGGGGGATAGAAGCGAACCCCGACAAATGCGCAACGATTATCGCCATGCGAAGCCCGACGTCGGTAAAGGAAGTGCAGCAGCTGACAGGGCGGATGGCGGCACTCTCAAGGTTTGTTTCCGCCGGGGGAGAGAAGGGGCACCCATATTTCCAGTGCCTCAAGAGAAATAGTCGCTTTGCATGGACTGATGAATGCGAAGCGGCTTTCATTAAGTTAAAGGAGTACCTGGCGACGCCACCGGTCCTATGCAAACCGGTAACAGGCGTGCCCCTCCGGCTATATTTCACGGTAACGGAGCGGGCTATCAGCTCTGTGTTAGTCCAGGAGCAGGACCAGAGTCAAAAGCCCATCTATTTCGTGAGCAAGGCATTACAAGGCGCTGAGATGAGATACCAGGCGCTGGAGAAGGCAGCGTTAGCAGTGGTGTTTTCAGCCAGGAGGCTCCGTCATTACTTCCACAGCTTTACGGTGGTGGTGATGACAAACCTCCCTATACAGAAGGTGCTGTAGAAGCCTGACGTGGCGGGAAGAATGGTGCGCTGGGCGGTGGAGCTGTCAGAATTCGACATTCAGTATGAGCCTAGAGGATCCATCAAAGGGCAAGTGTACGCAGATTTTATAGCGGAACTCTCGCCCGGAGGTGGGCTCGCAGTGGTTGCTCTCGGTTGATGGCTCTTCCAACCAACAAGGGAGTGGTGCGGGAATAGTCTTGGAGGGACCCAACGGCGTACTAATTGAGCAAGCTCTGCACTTCGCCTTTAAGGTAAGTAATAATCAGGCGGAATATGAAGCCCTGATAGCAGGAATGCTCCTGGCCAAGGAGATGGGCGCACGAAACCTCCTGGTGAAAAGCGATTCTCAGCTGATTACGGAGCAGGTGTCGGGTGAGTTCCAGGCGAAGGACCCACAGATGGCGGCGTATCTAAAATACGTCCAGTTATTGAAGGGAGCATTCAACGCTTTTGAGCTGATACATGTCCCAAGGGAGCAGAATGCCAGAGCTGACCTGCTTGCCAAGTTGGCCAGCTCAGGCAAGGGGGGTAGGCAGAGGACAGTGATCCAAGAGACGCTCAAAGCTCCGCGTAAATTCGTGGAAGATAACAGGGTGGATGTCCTCCAGATCTGTACATCAAGAGAGAGTCCAAGGAGTCATCACTCTCTGACCCAAGATACGCTGAAGACGCCCCGCATCAGCACGTACGCGGATACGCCTGAAGAAGGAAGGCAAATGCAGGTATGTGTCCTAGCCGAGGGAAACACCTGGATGACGCCATACAAACGGTACCTGGCGGATGGGGCTCTCCCAGTGGAGCCGGAAGAGGGTAAGAAGGTCAAGAGAAATGCCGCAAGATATATTCTGGTGGACGAAGTGTTGTTCAGGCACGGTTTCACTCACCCTATCCTAACGTGTGTAAGTGGCGACGAGTGTACCAGGATAATGGCGGAGCTCCACGAAGGCATTTGCAGGAGCCACGTAGGGGGAAGGTCCTTAGCCTCCAAGGTCATACGCGCAGGGTTCTTCTGGCCAACAGTAAAAGAGGACTGCGCGCGACACGCCCAGCGCTGTAGGCAATGCCAAAAGCACGCTGACTGGCACAAGGCGCCGCCAGAAGAACTGCGATCCATATATAGCCCGTGGCCTTTTCATACCTGGGGAATCGACATCCTAGGTCTGTTCCCACTGACGATAAGGCATATGAAGTATTTGATCGTTGCCATCGAGTACTTCACCAAGTGGATAGAGGCAGAACCCGTGGCACAGATCACTGCGCACAAGGTACAACACTTTGTGTGGAAGAACATTGTGAGCTGCTTTGGCGTACCTAGGCGCTTGATATCCGATAATGGGACCCAGTTTGCCAGTCAACAGTTGAGAAATCTGTGCGCTAAGGTAGGTATCAAGCAAATGTTCGCATCAGTCGAACACCCCCAGACCAACGGGCAAGTGGAGTCAGCAAACAGAGTCCTGCTGAGGGGGTTAAAGAGGAGGTTAGAGAAGGCCAAAGGGGCGTGGGCGGAGGAAGTACCAAGGATCGTATGGGCATACCACACCACGCCCCAATCTTCTACCATGGAGACGCCTTTCAGTTTGGTGTATGGGTCGGATGCGATGATCCCCGTAGAAATACATGAAAGCTCGCCACGCTTTCAAAACTTTGTGGTTGAAGAATCCAACGAAGAAAGGCGGGTAAACCTGGATCTACTAGACGAAGCCAGGGAGGAGGCTAGAATAAAAGCCCAAGCGGTGAAGAGGAGAGTAGAGCGGCAATATAGCTCTAAGGTAAAGCCACGACAGTTTCAGATTGGCGACCTAGTGATGAGGAAAGCCCACCCATACGAGCTAGAGAATAAGCTGTCTCCCAAATAGACCGGACCCTTCAGAGTTACTGAGGCTAAGGGCAACGGCTCGTACAACCTAGAGACCTTAGAAGGGGGTCCCATCCCGCGCAGTTGGAATGCAGCCAACCTGAAGTTTTATTTTAGTTGACTTATGTAAAGCAGCTATGTAACAGTGCTGTTAAAGGGGACGCTCTTTTTCCCTTTCCGGGGTTTTTTAATGAGGTCACCCAAATAAAAGAAAAAAACAAGTTTGAGAAAAAACCGTGCCTTGATTTTCAGTCTTTATCTTTCTCCGTTTGAAGTAGCGTGAGGCGTTGCTAGTAAAGAGGGTGCCGCCAAGAAGACAGGCGTCGCCAAGAAAGAAGGCGTCGCCAAGAAAGAAGGCGTCGCCAAGAAAGAAGAAGTCGCCAAGAAAGACGGCGTCGCCAAGAAAGAAGGCGCCGCCAAGGAGAAAGGCGTCGCCAAGAAGAAAGGTGTCGCCAGAGTGCAGGCGCCGCTAAGAAGACAAGACGGAGGAAAAACGCACAATATATGAGACGTATGCAAAGTAAAGTGGCGTTACAGAAACCAAGTGTGGTATAGTAAAGTTGATTTTACAAGCAGTTTTCGATACAGACGGGAGAAACGCGAGTAGGGCAAACATTACAACTCATACAAAAACACAAACGAACCACTTCTCAGTGGCCATCGGAGTCAGCACGGGAAGAAGACGAAGCCCCGCTCTCAGTCCGCAGAGCTCGGGTAAGTCGTGTCCTCCGCTCTTGGTTTATTTTCGAACCTGCACCAAGGGAGATGAATGTGTCAGAGACACCATGAAGCAAAACACACACAGATAGAAAGCAATAAAGGCGGAAGCTTCTAGGGCAGGGACTAATACCTATATACTTTTCGAGAGTTCCAGCGTTGAACTCGAAACTGATCAAGGTGGCGGAGTCAAAACCTCCCGCCTCAGCATGAATCCGGCAAACCACCTGGTCATTTGGGGCTAGCTGCTTGAAGGGTTTGGATTTGAGGGCCCTCGTCTCCCTCACCCAGTACAGTGGAAAACCATCAAGGGCGGAGGGAACGAGGTCAGAGCAGCAGATCTTGAAGAACCGGCCTTTCCACCCAGTGAATGAGTTTTGGAAGGGGGTCAGGAGAACCCTGCCAGGAAAGTTACTGAGGGTTACCCAGAGGTTGCTCCTTTGCCTCTTCACCTCAAAAAAGTGAAGAAAGATGTCAACCGAGGATGCACAACCCAGAAACCCGAAAAGGATGTCAAAGGCCTTGACAAAAGCCCAGCTGTTGGGATATAACTGGGCCGGAGCGGCATTGATCTCCGTCAGCAGTTCCTTCTCAAACCTGGAGAAGGGCAGGCGCACGACGATTGTTTTGAAAACCACCTGATAGAAGTAAAAGAAGGGGACCCCGTCGTTGGCCCGTTCGTCTCCACATACTGGCTCCCCTAGAGTGCAAGGGAGCACAGCAATGTCGTCGTCATGCCTCCTCGCGAAGGCACGGTGATTATAGGAGCATGAATCCCCTTTGTGTTCCCTTATGGCCCTGGTGGAGAGTAAGCAGGAGCATTCGTCAAGAAGCTCGCTCGAAGCCCAAGTATACAGGTCCTTGGGGTTGACCCTGGGGGGAGTGGCACGAGAAGACATTCTTGAACAAGAATCAGGGAGGTTTGAAGGCGTGTGGCCCACTGGTAACGCAAGGTTAAAACGCTGGTGGGAACAAACACTGGAAGAACCCTTCGCGAAGAGAGAAAGGGTGCAGGTAGAGAGGGTGCAAGTAGGTTACGAAAAGCGCAACAATGATGAGGGTAGTTTCAAAGTTTTGAAGAATTAAATACTGCGGTTAGAGCGCCAAACGACGCAAATGGAAGTATTGCAGTTATAGCGCTAAACGACGTGAATGGATGCACCGCACGATCGAGCCACGTGGCGGGGGATGGAATGATGGCACCCCTGGTTAAACTCAGAAAACGTCGTATCGACAGAATGCCCAAGGGTACGATGCGCCGTCGAGAGCGGGTCAGGGGCACAGTAGGAGTCAGAACCAAGTCGAGTGACTGAACGTCCCATCAGCCATGCAAGAAGCGCCACGTGGATGGCATAGGCGAAACCTTGGGCTCTTCGCCATCCTCAGGCGTCGACCAGGGCCAAGGTCAAAGTCAATGCCAAGGTAAAGATAACGCCCAAGGCGACGCCAGCATGAGACGCCCGAGGCGTCGCCAGGAAAGGCACGAAAGGCGACGCCAGCATAAGACGTTGCGGGCGTTGCCAACCCAAGTATCAGCAGTGCCACCTCCCCGATACCCACAGGTAGGAAAGAATGTGGAGGGAGACAAAATCGAAGAGGTCAAAGCTAGTTTAGTGGCGTCGCCTCCCCGATACCCACAGGTAGGAAAGACTGTGGAGGGAGACGAGATCGCCAAACGCCAGCGGATCGCTGGCAGGGTTATTCCCCGATACCCATGGGAAGGAAAGACCATGGAGGGAACGACCCCCCCCCAGAGCACTCGACGTTTTTAGACACCCTGGGACGATACGGCGCTGCTGTAGTAGGCCTCTCCTTAGGCATGGGCGCCGGGCACCAGGAATCAAGGGACGGATCGCTTTGGTATTTGAGACACCCCGTGGACGATACGGCCCCATTAGGCAAGCCTCTCCATGGGTGTGAGCATCGACGCAAGATCTTTCCCGGGCATACAGGGCTGCCCAACGCAGTGAAAGAAACGGGTAGAGTACAGGCAAAACAACCGAAGCGCGTGAAGGCAAAAAACGAAAGTAAAATCGCACAGGCGGAATTTTATATCTCAATGGCACGAAAGTAGTCATGCAAGTACCCAAAGTTGTAACGAAAGTGCAAACAATTCAAAGAATTACAAGTTTATCAAAGAGGGCCAAAAACAAGCGTAAAGTGTAAAGGAATAAAGTAATGGTCAAGGGTGGCGGTTCAATCGTCCAGCTCCAAGGGCACGACTTTTCCATCAACGATGTGGTGTGTGGAATCGTAGTTGGAAATGTCGATCCCCGGATTCATGCAGACAGCTTGGGCCAGAGCCTCCTGGAATCTTTCCTCGAAGGTGCCCGCCATGTCATGGATGAGGGTCTTTTTGTCCTTCTCTAACTCCTCAATGGTAGCGTCCCCAGAAGCTACCTGCTTCTCCAAAGCCTCCTTCTCCACGCGGAGTCGGCTGACCTCGACCTGCAGTTTGTCGTAGTCAACCTGGAGAAGGCCCAAAGCTTTGGCCTGGGTAGCCATTTCCCCCTCCATCCGCTCCATTTCGTCAGCCTGCTCATAGCAGCGGTCCTTCAAGTCCTTTTGAACTTCTTCATAAGCTTCGACTATGTCTTGAAGGCTCGTTACCTAAACTTTGAGGGCGACTTCCCGAGCGTAGAAGTCGGCTTGGAGCTCCACCGCCTCTGCCAGTTGTTTTTCAGCCTCTGCTTTGGACTCTTGCGCCTGTTTCAGGGTGGTTTGGTAAGTTTCATTTTGGCGTCCCAGAATCTTCCTTTCCTCCTCCAGAGCAGCTACCCTTGTTTCCAAGGCCTGGAGGGTTTGGGTTTGCAAAGCAGCGTTTCTGGCCTGGGCGCGCCATTCAAGGGCCACCGCCAAGAAGGCCCCCAAGTAGAAGGGCATGCCCTCCTCCCTGTCGGAGCCCTCTGCATTGTTCCACCACTGAAGTCCCTCATCAGATGCATAATTGGAGGAGGGATGGCGATAAGATCGGGGGCGGCAGCGACGGGGGCAGGAGAAGCAGAGACCTCTGCCGGTGGCGGAGGTGGAGCAGACTCGGTGATATGATTCCACTAGCCATATAGAGAATGATTCTTGGCATTCTTAGGAATCACCTTGAGCTGGACATTATAGAGGCACTTTTCTTAGAGTTGGATCATTGTTCTAAGACAAGAACTCACCAAAAACTAGTACCAAATCCCAAACTCATTTGGATGAACCAATTTTAGTCAAATTGAACCGAACAAAAGAGTAAGAAAAACAAAGGAACAAGATGAATGGATAGAATTATAAAACTGCTGAACCAAAATACTCATAACAACAGCAAGAACACCAAACCAAACTCAAGAACACAAGCTAACAAAAACAAATGAAAGAGGAGAAAGGAAGGAGAGAAGAAATGCTCATGAAGATGGAAGGAGGATGGATGATCTCGCCACTAGAAGTGTGGAATGCTCCTAGATGAGAGTGATGCCACCACTTGAGGACTCCATTGATCCATCAAGATAAGACTAGAGAAGAAGACTCAAAGCTCTCCAAAGTTCACTCAAAATTTGAGTAGAGTTTTCTTAGATTAATTCCAATCTGAATTTTACAAAGGAAGCACCTCTATTTATAGCCTAAGGTGCTGAAAAATAGGTGGGAAATTTGAAATAAACTCATTTGAAATTCCCACCAAAAACAAGTCACATGGGAGGTGTGACCTTTTTCTACTATGACACCTCCAAAAAATTACACCTACACCACTCTCCTAAGTCACATGGGTAATGTGACTTTATTTTACATTTTCACACTCCTTTATTTAATAACCACACCTCCTAAAACTATACCAGAGTATTTCAAAGCTTGGCCTTGCCCCTCATGGGATGGACTTGGGCTCTTTGGGCTTTGGCCTTCTTGGGCTTGGGCTTGGGCTTGGGCCTCATCTTTATTTTATGTCTTCTTTTAATTTTGAGAAGACTAGAAGGAAGAACTTCAAATGTGAGGGTGGATGTCTTCTTCCTCCATTAATAAAAGCCTCCTTTATTTGATTCTCATCACTCGGCGCCTTCGCCTATATCCTCTTGGACGATTGTGGGGGGAAGGGAAGTAGCGCTTGGAGGGTTGTCCCTGAAAGAATCCTCTCCCTGGGGCGACACCGCTGGTAGGAGGGGAACCCTTGCAGATTTCCTCCTCTTGAAGGGTGCCACGCCATCCGAGTCTTCATCGTCCGATATGATCTCCTAGACCCGTTTCCCTTTGTCGAGGGGGGTTGGGGCCGGCGATGAGGCCACGGCCAGAGGAACGGCGACAATAGGCAGATGAGAGCCGGGAGTCTGAAGCACCTCGGGGCTACGTGGGGACGGTGAAGATGAGCCTAGTGGGGCTTCGGTAGTGGTCGGTGGTGGCAGAGGCAGGGTTGATGGGGGGTTCGGGTCAGCAGTAGGGGCGGAGGAGGCGCCTGTTTTGGCAGCACGAGCGTCCTTTATCGCTTTCGCCAACATCATCCTTTTGGAGGCGCCCATCACCGATCCTACATTCAGATAAACCAAGCAGCAGAAGTCAAAGCCAAAGCAATTATGCAAAACCACAAAACGCGTAGAAACGTGAGACGCAAATCACACGGTACAATGGAAAACAGGTGGAAGAGGCCAGAGGAACAAACATCTGGTAGTAAGGTACAGATAACAAAAGATGGTAAGGGGAGAGTCTCCCTACCAAAGTATGTGGTCAGGGCGTGAGCGTTGTATTCGCTCACGATAAGCTTCAATGTATCGAAGACAATCCCCAAGCCAGCCAAGGTCTTGCATACCTCCCTATCAGCAGGGGATAGCTCATCCAGGGCTTTGGCCCTAAGCAGTTTAGGATGCTCCGTCCAGTACAGGGGAAAGCCGTCTAAGGCTGTGGGGTCGTGCTTGGCGCTGCACACCCTAAAGAATTTTCCTTTCCAGTTTTTGTAGGAGTTCTGGAAGAGGGAGAGGATGATCCTACCCGCGATCCCGGAGAAGCTTACCCAAAAGCTTTTCCCCTGTTTCTTCACTTCGAAGAAATGCAGGAAAACATCGACGGAAGGAAGGATGCCCAGGTGCCCGCAGAGAATTTGAAAACCCCTTACAAATGCCCAACTGTTGGGATGGAGCTGGGCGGGGACTGTGTTAATCTCGGTGAGGAGTTCCCTCTCAAAGGGCGTGAATGGGAGGCGCACCCCGACGCGTTTAAACACCGTCTGGTACATGAAGAAGAAGGGACTCCCCTTTCTAGGTCTGTCATCCACACAGACAGGTTCCCCCGGTCGGCCGGGACAAACGGAGATGTGCGCGTCATGAGTGCGGCAGAAAGCATTAAAGTTGTACAAGTGGGGATCCCCACGATGATTGTCCAGGTCCTGAAAGGATGTCAGGCTGGTACACTCGTTCAAAAGCTCGTCGGGGGGCCATGTATAGAAGGCTTTATAGGTTGACTTGGGGGTCTTGGGGGGAGAACCAGACTGGGAGTTCGGGCGCGTCATGGTGTGAATAAATAGCTAGAGAAAGAAGAAAGGAAAAGGGTTTTAACAAAGTGATGCCAAGACAGAAAAGGGGGTAAAACCCCAGGAAATACCACCCACGCGAGAAAACCCAGAAAGAAGGAGAAGGGAACAGAGAGGAAAGGAGAAGCGGAAGAACACAGTAATGCATAAACGTAAACAGTCCCAGGCAGTTCAATAAACTATGCAATGCGACGAAGGAGAAGAGTCGGGATGTGCAAAAATCGTACCTTTGTTGTCGAAGTGAGGGAGGAAGGAGAGCACGAAGGAAAGAGCAGGAGTTGCAGGGAAAGGGTCTGAAGGCGATGAACAGTGCGGAGATGCAGACAGAATGGATGTAACAGTGGTGTGAGCGCGGGGTTTGGGGTAACTTGAACGTTACATTTGCAACCCAAGAGGCACTAATCAGGAGCCGTGAGATCGTGCCGCGTGTCAAAGGATTAAGCGCCCAAGGGGAGCGCAAGAGACTCTAGAGGCTGGCCGTGCGATGAGCCACGTGGCGCACGATTAAGCGTAGCCTCAAAAGGTGTTATTTTCCCCGCTTCAGAGGATGTCCAATCAGCCATTAAGAATTGTTGAGTCAGCAGGGAATGACACGTCATCAGGGTGGCACGTGGACGGCATGGGCGAGGCCTTAGTCTTTGCGCTGAAGACAAGTCTTCGGCTTAAGACTGGGGGGCTTGTGTACCGTCCCGTATCCGGGCGTTGACAAAGTCAAGGTCAAAGTCAACGCTAGGAGTCAAAGTCAACACAAGGCGTCACCTAGATGAAGAGACGCCAAGTACCAGCGTCGCCAAGAGGAAGCGTCGCCTAGGTGGAGGCGTCGCCCAACCAGGGCGTCGCCAAGATCAAATGTCATTAAGTCTAGGAAGTCACAGCGCGGTTCCCCGATACCCCTGTGTAGGAAAGACCATGGAGGGAGCGACGCCGTGGGAAGGCCTCAGGTCCCGATAATCCGGGGTAGTGATAAAGAGAAGGGAAAGGTGGCTTCAAGGCCATAGTGATAGCACCAGTGTAGGGCAGCCTGACTCGTGAAGTACCCCTGCCGCCCCAGAGACGCATTTGGGACAGATGCGACTCAAGGGGAGGGTCACGCCCGGGGTAGCCAGGTGCAGGGTACGAGAGGAAGGCAGATACGCTCTCAAAGTGAGTGACTAGATGATTGGGGGCATGAGTTGGCACCCAAAAAGTCATCCCTTGCGCAATAGCACTCCCAAGCAGGAGGACTCACACGTAGAAACGTCCCCAGATGGGGTCATGGCGCTGTGAGGCCCTCCACGTGTACAACAGCCAGGTCAGAATAGAAACACCATTTAGTCAGGTACCAGGTAATTAAAGTCATTTAATACAGTTTCTGTTTCGAGCGTTTAAGGTACGATAAAGGCTCCCAAGCTTTTCAACGTCTTAAATGCGCTACGTTTTTTAATTAGACGCGTTAATTAAGTGCGTTACGTTTTATGATTAAAAGCGCTTTAAGGCGCTTTAAATGCTTGGGTAGTTTAAATGGCGCCGAGAATGTTGGGAACGGGGTTCGAAGTTTTGGCTAATTTTCCAGAAACACTCTAGTTGCTTGCTCGAGCCTTGAGGTTACGCACAAGGGACTAGGGAAGGATTTGGCCAGAACGAGAAAATATACACTAGACACAATTTCTTTTTTACCACCTTCAGAGTGCCATACGCGGTGCTCCGATACGGAGGTGCATAGTTTTTGGTGTTTCTTGCTGGCTGACTTGAGCGTCGGAGTGCAAACGGCCGCTAGGGCGCCTTTTTGTCCTTCTTTGCAGGAATCCACAGGTAATCAGTGGGAAGGAGTCCCTAGCTGACGGTTGAGGTTGCGCACGAGGACGTCCCAGGTCAACCGGACGGAACAGAACTACAGAACCGAATCAAAACAAAAACAAATACAAACCGTCGAACATAAGTGCAAGAGAAGGAAGATGAACCGAACAAAGAAGCTAAGACATGTTTATGCTTTGTATGATAATGGAAATGAAAGAAAGAAGAACTTATGGAGATGGATGCTTTGGTTTGATGATTACGCCACTTAGAGGATGAAGACTCCAAGATGAGTGAGCTAGTGCCGCCACTTGAGAGAACCAAACACACTAAAGATAAGACAAGGTGAAGGAGAAGCAAGCTCTCACAAATTCTCTCTCAAATTGAGTAGAGTTTCTCTAATACTAATTTCCAATCTGAATTTTCCAAGGTAAGCACCTTTATTTATAGCCTAAGAGCTGCTGAAATGCAAAGCTAATTAAATTCAAAATTCCCCCCAAATGACATAAAAGTGGCGCCAATCCTAGAGCATGAGGAAGGTGTGACTTCCTCTCTTAGTTTGGCACCTCCCTATTACGTCTACACCTCCCTACTAAGCGCACACCCCCCAAGCTTCCTTCTATTTTCCTAAACTAAAGACCTAAAGATGCTTTTACAAAAGAGGTTTCTTATGTTTCCCTCTAAGCACCTTCAAACAAAGATATTACAAAAAGAGAAAACAACCTCCCATTATTTCCTAATGCTTTGAATTGACTTCTTGTAAGCCTTTGAGGTGGGCTACCAACTCCTTGAGCGTCTAGCACTTGAGCCTCTTCCTCTTCTTGTCCTTGAGTATTTTCCTCCAATTGGTCTTGAACTTGATCTCCATCATCTACTCTTAAACACCGGGGTAGGTTGGTTTACCTGCCCTTGGTTAAATAATCTTAAGTTCATTCAAGGTGTTTGGACTCAGAATCTTACTGAGAAAAGGTTTCCCCATCTGAATATCATGGTCGTCAAGTCACCTATGCCTCGAAATCTTACCAGAGGAATAGGCGATCTGTTTAATTGCCAATCATGCACACATTGTGCTTACTCGGATAACATATCGGTCAAGTCGCCGTATTGTGTGTTAACGAAGTATCCGAGCAAAACATCTTCCAATAATAGTTTTTCATTGAGCGACCTCATTAAAAACCCGCGTAAGGGAAAAAGAGTGTCCCCTTAATGATTCAAATTGTTCATAAAGATTGACAAAAGACATATTGATGTGAATGTAACTACAAGAACACATGATTCTTGACATTCTTAGGAACAACTTGAGCTGGATTTGAAAGGCACTTTACTTTAGAATTGGATCAATGTTCTAAATTCAAGAACTCACCAAAACTAAGCACCAACCAAGACTCATATGGAAGTCCATGTATTGTCAAATTGAATCAAAACAAAAGGAAAGAAGAACAAGAATTAAAACTGGACAGAATTTAAAAGCTAGCTACTGAACCAAAACATAATTAAGAACACAATGCTGGAAACACAAAATTAAATGGTAGAAAAAGAAGTAAACTCTAGGAATCAAAACTACCGAATGGAAAATTGAAGAAAAGGGAAGAAGAACACTTATAGAAGAAGATGCTTGTTGGATTTTGAGAATTGGAAGAAGCCATTCACGCCACTTGGAACCTTTTACCAAGATAAGTGATGGAGTGCCACCACTTGAAGCTCACCATAGCTCACAAGATAAGGCAAAGAAGAGGAAGACTCAAAACTCACAAATTCTCTCCAAAATTGAGTATAGTCTCTCTACTATAAAATTCCAATCTGAATTGTGAAGGACCTAAGCCCTGCTTTTATAGGAGTAAGGGCTGGTCATTTACATAGCTTATTCCCTAAGCTACCCCAAAAGCTCCTAAGATCACACCCCCCTTACTAAGCTCACTCCCCAAGCTTCTAGAATTTGCTAAACTAAAGCCTAAAGATGCTTTTACAAAAGAGGTGTCTCATGTTTCCCTCTAAGCACCTTTCTAAACATTATTCTATATTATTTACAATTTAAAAGAAACTATAAAGAGAGATATTTAATATGAAGCCTATTATTTGAGAGTTTGTAGACTTCTTTATCTTTAGGCTTGATCTTCTCTTTGACTTCTTTTAATTTGTGAGAAGACTAGAAGGAAGAACTTCAAATGTGTAGGTGAAAATCCTCTTCCTTCATTAATAAAATCCTCTCCTAGTGGATATCCATCATACTCCCTGAGTTGGAGAGAATTCGTCCACGAATTCAGTACTCCTGCATAAAACAAAGTCAGTTTGCTATTATATAAGAGAAGACAAAAAGAAATGGGCAAACATGACTTATCACTTTGAAATGTTGGGAGTTCATAAAATGATGGTCTATACACAGACCATGTTGGAAAAGATTGTTTAGGAATGATATTATTTGGTAAAATAGGAGATATGAAAAAATCATCCTTAACATTCTTTATCCAATATGGTGTGGAAGTAGGAACCTTAGGTAATGAAAATGACAAAGAAGAAGAAGACCTTGTAGGCGTAGCACGAGTCAACAAAAGTGATTTAGTTGAGAAGTTATTAAGACTCGGGTTATCATGTACTTCAATTTCCTTTTCATTTTCTTTTTGAGTTTCTTTGGGATTGGTCCTATATGCTAGACGATGTGGTAAAGAAACCCTGGGCATTAAGTCTATTTGGTGTTCAATCCCTTTTAGAGGTGGTAATCCTTTAGGAGGATCTTGAATCACATCTTCATAGTCCTTTACCAAATTGTCCAAACATGTGGGACTATCCTTAGCCGACTTGATGTGATTCCACTAGCCATATAGAGAAAGGTTCTTGACCTTCTTAGGAATCACCTTGAGTTGGACATTATAGAGGCACTTTTCTTAGAGTTGGATCATTGTTCTAAGACAAGAACTCACCAAAAACTAGTACCAAATCCCAAACTCATTTGGATGAACCAATTGTAGTCAAATTGAACCCAACAAATGAGCAAGAAAAGCAAAGGAACAAGGTGAATGGACAAAATTATAAAACTGCCGAACCAAAAACTCATAAAAACAGCAAGAACATCTAACCAAAACTCAAGAACACAAGCTAACACAAACAATACAAAGAGGAGAAAGGAAGGAGAGAAGAAATGCTCATGAAGATGGAAGGAGGATGGATGATCTCACCACTAGAAGTGTGGAATGCTCCTAGATGAGAGTGATGCCGCCACTTGAGGACTCCATTGATCCATCAAGATAAGACTAGAGAAGAAGGCTCAAAGCTCTCCAAAGTTCACTCAAAATTTGAGTAGAGTTTTCTTAGATTAATTCCAATCTGAATTTTACAAAGGAAGCACCTCTATTTATAGCCTAAGGTGCTGAAAAATAGGTGGGAAATTTCAAATAAACTCATTTGAAATTCCCACAAAAAACAAGTCACATGGGAGGTGTGACCTTTTTCTACTATGACACCTCCCAAAAACTATACCTACACCACTCTCCTAAGTCACATGGACAATGTGACTTTATTTTACATTTTCACACACCTTTATTTAATAACCACACCTCCTAAAACTATACAAGAGTATTTCAAAGCTTGGCCTTGCCCCTCATGGGATGGACTTGGGCTTTTTGGGCTTTGGCCTTCTTGGGCTTGGGCTTGGGCTTTGGGCTTGGGCCTCATCTTTATTTTATGTCTTCTTTTAATTTTGAGAAGACTAGAAGGAAGAACTTCAAATGTGAGGGTGGATGTCCTCTTCCTCCATTAATAAAAGCCTCCTTTATTTGATTTTCATCACGACTCACAGTCAATAGTCCTAGGAATAGCTAAGAAAATAGGCTTTTGAGTAACTATTACCCTTTTAACTTGTTGTGTGGACTTGAGAAGGCTTCTCTTGAACTTTTTATATCATTTTCTTTCTCTCTTTTTTCTCTCATTTTAACTTGGTCCTCATGTACTTCCTTTGGAGAGAGAGATTTAAGAGTGACTTTGTGCCCATGGAAGTGAAAAGAAATTTTGTTGGTAAAGCCATCATGAAAAACTTTCCTATCAAATTGCCATGGCCTACCTAAAAGAATATGTGTGGCTTCCATTGGGACAACATCACACAAGACCTCATCTTTATATTTACCAATAGAAAATGTAATGAGGACTTGCTTGTTAACAACAATCTCACCTACCTCACTTAACCATTGTAATTTGTATGACTAGGCATGAGAGATGGTAGGTAATCCAAGTTTGTCTACCACTCTTGTGCTTGCCACATTTGCACAACTCCCCCATCCACAATCAAAGAGCATACTCTATCATGAATAAGACACCTTGAATGAAAAGTATTTTCTCTTTGAGTTTCATCAAAAGGTTTTAACACCTGTCCAAGCATGCGTCTTATTACTAATAGGTCACCCTCATGTGGGCTTTCACTTTCACTCTCACTTGGGGATCTAGAAGGTGAGGAATGTCTAGAAGATTCGGACCCATGCTCACTACTATCTACCCCATCATGCATATACATAGCTCGTTTAGAAGGGCAATTAGAAGCAATATGTTCATAGCTTAAGCATTTAAAAGACTTCTTACTAGACGAATTATGTGGTGATTTAGGCCGAGAATTGGAAGTGGAAGGCTTAGACTCTCTAGGTTTGAAAGTAGAGTCCTTTGAAGGGATATTTGAAAAAGAGTTATTTTTATTTTTCCAAGAAGAGTGGTAGTAGTTATCCTTAGAAGAATTTCTGAAAGCATTTTTCCTTGAAAGTTGATTTTCAATTTTGCTAGCAAGGTGCACCACATTTTCCAAAGAAGAATATTCTTGTAACTCTACCACGTCTTGAATGTCCCTTCGAAGACCACTCACAAACCTAGCTATCTTAGCTTCCTCACTCTCATCCATATTAACTCGAATTAAAAGGGTGTCTAGTTGTTTAAAGTAATCATCCACACTTAGCGCGCCTTGATGAAACCGTTGGAGTTTCAACATAAGGTCTTTCCTAAAGTGTGGGGGTACGAATCTAGCGCGTAAACATGCTTTCAAATCGTTCCAAGAGACCACGGGCGGCCTCTTGTGTAGGTCAATGTCCATGAGGTATTGATGCCACCATTGCATGGCATAGTCCAAAAATTCTAAAGAAGCTAACTTAACCCTATGCTCATCCCTAACCCCATTTACATCAAAAATTTGGTCCACCTTAGCCTCCCATCCTAAGTATACATTGGGATCACTTTCACCACTAAAACTAGGAAGTATTACATTAGGAGAACAAGGGCCAGCCACATGTTGGCGCCTCTCTTCATGGTGATGATGTCTTGGCCTTGGATTATCTTCATAATAACAATGGGAGTGCCTTGAAGAATGCCGACTAGGAGGAGGAGTTCTTCCCTCACGGTTTTGATGCATTTCTTCTCGGTTTAACTCCAAACTTGGGAGTCGTGCTTCCATCATCCTTATCACCTCAAGATAGTGAGCATTGGATTGCTTGACATTCTTTAAGTCCTCATAAAGGGCTGCCTTTTGTGGGGAGCACGGTTTGGAGGACTCACCACTAGAGAAATGAGCCATGAGCAGAAAATACACAAAAACAGAAAACAAAACAGTGAAAGAAACTTGTTAGACCAAAAAAACAGTGAGATAGAGGTTGCTGGAAAATGCCCAAGAAAGCACTCAAACCACTCCAAGAAAATATTATGTCCTCAACCAAGCCTTGCTTGTGGAATGGAGTAGCTTCAAGTGAAATATGTCACAGCAAACCAACTTACTTAAGAACAAGTCTCCACACAACTTTAAGAAGAACAAAAAGACAAGCAAGAAAAGGTGTAAACAATAAAAGCTAAACCAAAAACAGAGAGCAATGTTTGAAAAACTAGAAAGAATATGAATGAAAGACAATCAAGAAAATAAGGAATTCAATGAAGAAAGAAGGCACACAAAAAGAGTCCTAAAGAAAAGTGCTAGAGTAGATTAAAGAAAACAGAAAACAGCTACTGGAATTTTTTTTTTTTTTTAAAAGCAAACTGTGTTATGTTTACATATTTAACTGTACTGATTAAAAGTGTACCGCCCTGGAAGTCGGAAGTGATGACGTGGCACCAAGCCACAGAGTAGGCGTGTGGGTAAGGCGCCAGAGTGGCAGTGGGGAAGGAAGTCGGGTGGTTCGTGTAATCGCCAGTTATTAAGTTGGCGTGCTCCGATCTTCAGTATGCCAGGCGATCGCCCAGTTGAAGATGAAGTCGCCAGATGTGAACTCAGGCGACCAAGTGATTGGAGATCGCCAGAACAAAGCACATCGCCGAAGATGAAGGTGGTGCAGATTATGAAGGCGGCCGGCGAGACCACAGGGAAGGTGTATGAAGGCCCCCTAACTCGCCAGTTCCAGTAGAGATCGCACTCCCAAGTTAGCTATGTACTGGGCAGCATCATGCATAAATAACTTAGCCAAAAAGAGAGTCAGAAGCAGCGCCCAAGTCAAGGAGGCTCCAGATGATGGCACGTGTACAGTTGGATGCGAGCCACGTGTCCAAGTCTGTAACTGCCAGGAGAGAGAAAGTAACCAGGTATATAAGAGTTCTCAACGAACTTTTTGAGGTACGCACGTTCAGAATACACTCTTTACGCTTGCGAAGTTCTAGAGCACACTGTGATAGAGGATTTGCACGGTTCTTGTTCTCTTAGTATTTGGTGATTCGGTCACTGACTTGGGCGTTGGAGTGCGATCGGCCGCAGCGGCGCCGCTCTGTTTCTTTGCAGGTTCTTGAGGTGGATCTCGAAGAGGAACGGAGGTTTGAAGCGGTGCGCACGTCGATCCTTTGACGAGGCAGTTTCCAGCGTTCTGGTCAACAGGCAGGATCATCAGGCGCCCACCGTGGGACCGTGTAAAACTTGCTCCCATCCACAGCGTGAGTTCTTGGAGGTTTTCGAAGTTTTCTGCGTGGTTGTGTGCTGGTGCAACCATCGTTCGCTGTTTGCTTGAGATTCGTTCGGTGAATTCGCATTTTACACTGTTCGTTTGGGTTTTTGATCGGTGCAGTGAGGTTTTTTCTGCTGTTTTCGCGCGATTTGTTCGGTGGAGTTGAGTTCTTTTGATCGTTTGGTTATCCGCGGGAGAAGCGGTGGTTTCTGGTGAAGTTGCAAGTTTGCTTGAAGGTTTGCGGTGTTTTTGAGTTTTCTCACGGAGTTTCGCACAGTTTTACCGATTGATCGCTGACTCAATCGTAGCTGAAGTAAGTGTTGTTCGCCGCATTCTGTGA
>NC_023756.2:24048087-24163442 GCF_000499845.2 Phaseolus vulgaris | reverse complement strand
AAGATAAGTGATGGAGTGCCACCACTTGAAACTCACCATAGCTCACAAGATCGGTCATCGGTAGTCGATGACGTCAGCATCAGAGAACCACGTGGACCACTCGCAGGGTGACACGTGGACCAGGTGGCAGACAGGTCAGGGGGACGATCGCCAAGAGAGGTGATCGGTGGTCAGTAACCAAGTTACCACCGACAGATCAGGTGGCAGAGAGGTCGGTGGATAGATCACCCAGAATGGTGATCGGTGGTCAGTAGCCAAGTGACCACCAGCAGATCAGTTCCTAGGCTCGCGCCTGGAGGCAGAGCGCGATAAGCGAATAAACACTGATCAGTCATCGGGTGTACTGTCGTCGGGGTCTCGTGTTACACGCAGTTAAACGGGGACTAAGGTTCCCAGCGAGAGCGTTACGCATGGACCTCGCATGAGCACACCTCAAGGAATCGTGCACGAGGGTGGCCTGAGGGAACTAGTAAGCCAGTCGGTGATTGGTGATTCCCTCAACCCATTACGTGCGTGGCATCGTGAAGGGTAAGTCGCCTACGCGGAGGGTAACGTTTGGTGAGTGTGCCTAGACCAGCCACACCTGACGTTCTCCTAAGAGTATGCAATTTACCCAGATAAGAGAAGCATCCTAAGTTATTCCGCAAAGGCGTAACTTAGGCAGACAAAGAGAGGCGCTAGAGCCCTTCCAGTAAGTGACACGTGTGTGGTTAGATGTGAGTTGCAGGCCTCCACGTGTCATCATCTGAGAGGGGTGCGGTCCAGACAAAAGAGCACTCCGTACCGCTAAAGGTACAGACAGGCGCAGCCGAGCACAGACATGCGCAGACTCTCACGCTCCCCATTGCTGATTTTGAAGGTACGCTTTCTCTGAAAAGCATAACAGGGTTCTGACACATGCCAGAAAAGCATAACAGAATTCTGTTATGCCCAGAAGCAGGGAAAGAGAGATAAAAGGGAGAATTAGAGTGAGAGTAGGGAGAAAAAAAAAGATAGACGAAAAACAGAGTGCAAGTTTTTTCTCACACACACATTACTAGTTTCCAGTTTCTGGTGGTTCTGTTGGACTAACTTGATCGTCGGAGTGCAAACGGCCGCTAGAGGCGCCGTCTGTGTATTTTGCAGGTCACATTTTGAAGACATCTGAGAGAAAGTTCAGAGGGTGATTCTTCAGGAGACGCAGTCGCGAAGACAGGGCAGAGAGTGTTACGAAGCGATTCACCCACGTTCGAGTTGCCGGCAGGATCATTTGGCGCCCACCGTGGGGCCCGAGTGAATCGTTGTCCCATATATACCACAGTTTTAAAGCTCACCAGAGTTTTATCAGTTTCTTTGATAGAGAAGATGCCTAGAAACAGACAACCATCACCTGCGCCATCCGCTGACGAAGGAGCTGTGACAATGGCGCAGGTCCTGGAAATGGTGCGCACGCTGCAGGATAACGCTGCAGCGTCGAAAGTTGAACAAGAAAGGATGCAGACGGAGTTGGCTGCGTCGCAAAGCAGGAACGACGAGCTGAATCGTGTCAACGAAGAGTTGAGGAGGACGCTACAAGCGTAGAGGGAGCACATTGTTGACGAAAGGGTGTCTAGGCAGCCCTCACCTCCAAGGGCATTCCCCATGCCATTCTCCCCTGAGATCATGGGAACCATGGTGCCTCCCAACCTGGTGGGGGTAAAAGCGTCGTTCAAGGGGGTAGAAGACCCGGAGGCGCATCTGACGGCATTCCACACCCAGATGATGTTGTCTGGGGGCTCAGACGCTGTGTACTGCAAGATGTTCATGAGCACGTTGAGCGGAATCGCCATGGAGTGGTTCGTGAGTTTACCAGAAGGGCATATCACGTCTTTCTCTCAGTTCTCGAAGCTCTTCACTGAACAATACATCGTCAACAAGGCACCTGCAGTGGTGTCCTACGACCTGTTCGACGTGCGTCAATACCAGGGGGAGTCGCTGAAGGACTACCTCAACCGCTTTGGGGCACAAGTGGTTAGACTACCCAGCAAAGATGAAGATATGCTTGTGCACGCGTTTAAGAAGGGAGTGCTGCCTGGCCCTTTCAGCGAGTCTCTCATCAGGAGCCATCCCAGCACCTTTGCAGAGATCCGACGACGTGCGGTGGCGCACATAGTGGCAGAAACAGAGGTTTCTGAGAAGAGGGGAAGTGCTGCACCACCCAGACCGCGTGGAGGGCAAGGAAAACCACAGCAAGCAAGGGTGCATGAGGCCAAAGAGGGGAAGAAGGTGCGGGAAAAACCTCGTCCCTATGCACCAGGCAAAGACCAGAGCAAGGGGCGTGCAAGGGAGAATAATGCACCCCCGAGATACAACTTCATGGTGGGATTGGCGGATCTCATCGCCCTTCCTGCCGTAGCAGCAAGACTACGAGTACCAGAGAAGACAGATAAGGTACTCGGAAGGAAGAAGAATGAATGGTGTGAGTTCCATCAGGCCTTTGGCCATACACTTCATTCCTGTTTGGCGCTGGGACACCAACTGGCAGAGTTGGTGAAGTCTGGTTTTCTAGCAGATTACCTGCGTGAGCCGTAGGGTGATCGCGCGTCAGGATCCCAAACTGGAGAACAACAGCATGAAGTCCCTGTGCATGGGGAAGTGCAGACGATCGCTGGAGGCTTCTCTGGTGGGGGATGCACAGCTTCACAAAGAAGGAGATACACTCGATCGGTGATGGCGGTAGATGCAGTGAATGAGAGTCATTACCCTGAGGTGGACATTATCTTCAGGAAAGCTGACCTACGAGACGTTGTCCCGCACGACAACGACCCTGTGGTCATTTCTCTCATCACAGCAGGAAGACGGGTGCATAGAGTACTCGTAGATCAAGGAAGCTCGGCGGATGTCATGTTCTGGCCAACATTCAACAAGCTACAGTTGTCCCCTGATCAGTTAAGACCGTATACTGGTTGTCTCTACGGGTTTGCAGGGGATCAGGTAGAAGTGCGGGGATACATCGAGCTGAGGACGACGTTCACTGACGGAATGACAGCCTGCACTGAAAAGATAAAGTACCTGGTGGTGAACGCCCCTTCTGCGTACAATGTCCTGTTGGGGAGGCCAACGCTCAATAGACTGGGCGCAATACCATCGACAAGGCATATGAAGTTGAAGCTACCGTCGATGGAAGGGGCCGTGATAACCATCAAGTCGGATCAGGCTGAGGCAAGACGCTGTTATGAGAACAGCTTGAAGCAAAAAAGAAGTGTGTGCCATGTCACCACAAAACCACCACCAGGCGTGCGCGAAGAGCGATTGGCGGTCAGGGAGACACAAGGCGCTCAGAGGATGGAGAACGCTGCGGTGGGGGGCTCCCAGGTAGCCCAAGTTGAAGAAGAAGAGGAAGGCACGATCACTCCTCGCGGGTCAGGGATCGCGAGAGCGGTCATTGCCAGTGAGAGAAGGCCCCACCCAGCTGAAGGATGGGTCGAGGTGGACATCAGGGGAAGAAAATTCAAGTTGGGGGGATCCCTCATTGAAGAAGAGCGAAGGCTGATCATGGGTGTGATTGAGAAGCACAAGAATGCCTTTGCATGGTCAGCATCCGACATGCCAGGAATCGACCCCGATTTCCTCTGCCATCGTCTATCGATGGACCCCATGGTTCGACCGGTGCGACAGAGAAGAAGGAAATTCAACGAGGAGAAGAGGAAGGTGATCCACAACGAAGCGCAGAAGCTCCTTGTCGCAGGGCATATCAGAGAAATCCAGTACCCCGAGTGGCTAGCGAATGTGGTACTAGTGCAGAAGGCAAACGGCAAGTGGAGAATGTGCGTGGACTTCACTGACCTCAACAAGGCGTGCCCCAAGGATTCTTACCCCCTACCCAGTATAGATGCTCTAGTTGATAGCGCCTCGGGGGGAAAGCTACTCAGCTTCTTGGACGCTTTCTCAGGGTATAACCAGATCAGGATGCACCCAATGGACGAATGCAAGACCGCGTTTATGACGGAACGGTCTTGCTATTGCTACAAGGTCATGCCATTTGGGTTGAAGAATGCGGGGGCTATCTACCAGCGGCTCATGGATAGGGTGCTCTCGCCCATGCTGGGAAGGAACGTACACGCCTATGTAGATGACATGGTGGTTACGTCCCAAGAGAAGAAGCATCATGCAGCTGATCTGGAAGAGCTATTCACCACCATTGCCAAGTATAGGCTGAAGCTCAACCCTGAGAAATGCATATTCGGTGTGGAGGCTGGGAAGTTCTTGGGTTTCCTCTTGACAGAGCGAGGAATCGAAGCCAACCCGGAGAAGTGTGCGGCGATCGTGGCAATGAGGAGGCCAACGACGGTGAAGGAGGTGCAGCAGCTCACCGGTCGCTTGGCAGCACTGTCCCGATTTATGTCTGCTGGTGGGGAGAAAGGTCACCCATACTTCCAGTGTCTCAAACGCAACAGCAGATTTCTCTGGACACAGGAGTGCGAGGAGGCTTTTGTCAAGCTAAAGGGGTACCTGGCGAGCCCACCAGTCCTGCGAAAGCCCCAGGTAGGCATCCCTCTTCGTCTATACTTTGTTGTTACGGAGAGGGCAGTCAGTTCAGTCCTGGTGCAAGAGCAGGACCAGGCCCAAAGGCCTGTTTACTTCGTGAGTAAGGTGCTGCAAGGCCCTGAAACAAGGTACCAGGCCCTCGAGAAGGCTGCCCTGGCGGTGGTGTTTTCAGCCAGAAGACTCAGGCATTACTTCCACAGCTTCACAGTGGTCGTGATGACTGACCTGCCTATCCAAAACGTATTGAAGAAACCTGATGTAGCAGGCAGGATGGTCAAATGGGCAGTAGAATTGTCGGAATTTGATATCCAGTACGAGCCCCGAGGACCGATCAAGGGGCAGGTGTTCGCGGACTTCGTAGTCGAGCTATCATCCATCGCGACACCTGCAGAAGGGCTAAATTTCCGATGGGTGTTATCGGTGGATGGCTCCTCTAATCAGCAGGGAAGCGGCGCGGGAGTCATCCTGGAAGGACCAAATGGGGTACTGATCGAGCAGTCCCTCCGCTTCGCCTTCAAAGCTAGCAACAATCAGGCGGAGTATGAGGCCCTGATCACAGGAATGTTGTTAGCAAGAGAAATGGGAGCAAGAAATCTGCTGGCCAAGAGCGATTCGTTACTGGTCACCGGGCAGGTTACCGGGGAGTTCCAAGCAAAGGACCCCCAGATGGCAGCCTACCTGGAGTATGTGCAGCTCCTGAAGACGTCCTTCGCCGAGTTTGAGTTAGTGCACGTGCCAAGAGAGCAGAATGCCCGAGCAGACCTGCTTGCCAAGCTGGCCAGCTCAGGCAAGGGGGGGAAGCAGAGAACCGTCATTCAGGAGACCCTGAAGGTGCCGCGCGCGTTCGTATCAGACAACCAGGTGCTTCACGTATGCAAGTCAATGGAGCGTCTAACGATCGGTCATCGGTCGTTGACCCAAGAAACGCTGAGAGCACCGAGGGTGAGATCGCGACCCTCAAAGACCGATGAGTCGATGGAGGTTCATGCGAAGAAGGAACCCGACACCTGGATGACGCCATACCAGCTATACTTAGAAGATGGCGTACTCCCGCTCGATCTGGCAGAGGCAAAAAGAATAAAGAGGGGTTCAAGTAAGTTTACTCTCATAGATGGAAGCCTATTTAGATTTGGATTTTCTCACCCTGTGCAGATCTGTGTACACGGCGAGCAATGCACCAGACTCATGTCTGAGCTGCACGAGGGGGTGTGCGGAAGCCATGTAGGTGGTCGCGCTTTGGCAAGTAGAGTACTCCGCGCGGGGTACTACTGGCCAAAGCTGAAGGAAGATTGCATAAGGTTTGCTCAGCGATGCAAACAATGTCAGCTGCATGCAGATTGGCACAAGGCACCCCCTGAGGAGTTGAGGTCCATCCATAGCCCGTGGCCATTCCATACATGGGGGATTGACATCCTAGGACCTTTTCCCCTGGCGACAAGGCAGATGAAGTTCCTCATTGTGGCCATCGAATATTTCACTAAGTGGGTGGAGGCAGAGCCAGTTGCACACATCACCGCACAGAAAGTCGAACACTTCGTCTGGAAGAACATTGTCTGCCGCTTCGGAATACCCAAGAGGCTGGTTTCCGACAATGGCACCCAGTTCACAAGTCATCAGCTGAGGAAGATGTGTGAAGAGTTAAAGATACAACAGGTTTTCGCTTCAGTGGAGCACCCACAAACAAATGGGCAGGTGGAGTCAGCAAATCGAGTGCTGCTCAGGGGGCTGAAGCGAAGACTAGACAAGGCCAAAGGAGGCTGGGCAGAGGAGGTCCCCAGAATTGTATGGTCTTATCACACCACCCCACAGTCCAACACCCATGAGACACCCTTCAGCCTTGTCTATGGGACAGACGCCATGATTCCTGTAGAGATACAGGAGAGCTCCCCAAGATTCTTGAACTTCGTTGCTGAAGAGTCCAATGAAGAGCGTAAGGTGAATCTGGATCTGCTAGACGAAGTGCGAGAAGAGGCCAGAGTCAGTGCTGAAGCTGTGAAGAGAAGAGTAGAGCGGAGGCACAACTCTAAAGTGAGGCCCAGGCGCTTCCAGGAAGGTGATCTGGTGATGAGAAAGGCGCATCAGAATGACATGCAGAACAAGTTATCCCCAAAGTGGACAGGCCCGTACAGAGTGGTGGAGACGTTAGAGAACGGAGCCTATCGCCTAGAGACTTTGGAAGGAGGAGCAATCCCCAGAACGTGGAACGCCACCCATTTAAAATTTTATTTCAGTTAAAGTTGTACAGTAATGGCGTTCTCGCGCTAAAAGACACATGCTTTATATGTGGTGGAAACAGTTGAACAGACAAGGGGGCACTCTTTTCCCTAAAGAGGGTTTTTAACGAGGCCACCCAATTAAAGAAAAATTTCCAGCATATCAAGTGTGCTCAAGTATTAAAGTTAAAATCCTCCTTGCCCCAAGTGCAAGTGCAGGTGATTGGTTAGGCCCTACTTGCCCAAGGCGCAAGTACTGGCACCGATCTAAGTCTTCCTCACCCCAGGTGTGAGCGCAAGCAGTTAAAGGTTTGAAAAGCCAGGGGTGCTAGTAAGACCAAGGGAGGGAAAGGAAAGGTTTTGACAAAACGTCCTTACCCACTTGGCATACACCAATATTGGCCCAGTAAGACTCTTAGTCAGAAACCTTTCTCACCCCAGGAGTGAGACAGGGAATGAGCGACTCAACCCGCCAAAGGGTGATGACCTTGGGGAAAGGAAAAGGGGTTAGCGAGAAACACTTTCTTTCCCCAAGACGAGGCATCACTTTGAGCGATCGATGTCAAAGTCCTTTATGCACTTAGCGCTAGAGCGACAGAGAAAGCTAAGTAAAGACTAAAGAGCGATCACTGATGAGTTGTCGGTAATTGGCTAGTAGTGCAAAGCAGCGCACGAGGACTGTTAAACACCAAGCTAAGGGAATAGCCAGTCGTGATCAAGCAGATCGCGCTAAGCCTAAGCTGGTTAACACTTAGTCGTGCGCAAAGAGTAAGAGAAGCAGATCGCGCTAAGCCTAAGCTGGTTAACACTTAGTCGCGCGCAAAGAGTAAGAGAAGCAGATCGCGCTAAGCCTAAGCTGGTTAACACTTAGTCGCGCAAAGAGTAAGAGAAGCAGATCGCGCTAAGCCTAAGCTGGTTAACACTTAGTTGTGCGCAAAGTAAAAGACGAAGCTCAAGATCGCGCTGAACCTAAACTAGCTAACAATTAGTCGCGCACATAAAGATAAGTGAAGTTCAAAGAAAATACAAAGAGAAATGGAGCAGTTAAAATCAAGGTATATCACCAGAGATGTTCATACAATTGTCAGTTACAATGAGTTGAATGGTGCAGAAACGTAAGGTTACAGAATGAAGCTTTGTACAGAGAAGTCAAATTTACAAAAGGGAAGAGATTCAGGGAGTAGGAGGCCTAAGTTTTCCATCTACCACCGAGTGATGAATGCTGAATTGTGAAAGGTCCAGTTCTGGGAGGACGCAGCGGACTTGCTCGAGCGCCAGCTCGAATCCATCAATGAGGGAATCAGCGCCCACGTTCATCAAGTCCTCTTTCTCCGCCTCCAGACTTCGCCTCGAAGCCTCTGCAGCATCCCTCTGCGTGGTGAGGGCAGCAAGGGAGGAGGCAGCTTCAGACAGCTTGCCCACTGCCTCCTCAAGCTTCCTTTCAGCAGCAGCAGTTGCCTCTTTGGCGGACTTAAGCATCTCCACCCGCTGAGAATCCTGTTGACGTAGGGAGGCGTTCTCAGCCTGTAACTCCTCCACCATCTGAGTATTCCGTTCGCGCAAGGAAGAGTTCTCAGCCTGTAGCTCTACCACCTTGCAGTCCAGAAGACCAACAGTCTGCCCCATCAAGATCTCCATCTTGATGGTCTCCTGGACCTGCACCAAATACTCCTTCCTGGCCTTCTCCACCATGCCTCGCATCAGCTCAACAGCCCCCTGACCGGCTTCAAGGTCACTTTGCAGCGACTCCTTGTCGTGCTCAAGTTCCTTCACCCTTTTCTCCAGGGCTTTCTGCTTGCGATGCTGGGTGGAGAACTCCAGCGAGAGCACCACCTGCTTGGCAAGGTGTGCATCCATCTCCTCCCCGCTCCAGTCGACGAGCTCCCCGTTGCTGATGTGCTGTCGCACCATGGAGATAACTCTGCTGAAGTTCTCATGGTTGGCCCCAGAGTTGCTTGGGCGCGAGCCGGACCCACCATGTTCAGCATTTGCGGTGGAGATTGGTAGCGGAGGCGGGGCACCCTCGTTTTGAGCAGAAGCACCCCCAGCAGGGTGAGCGGATGGACCAGGTGATTGGCCTGCTGGGGGGGAAGTTGGCGGTGGAGAGATTGGGGGCAATTGTTGGCAAGGAGAAGGTGGACATGCGGGCTCTGGGGCAGGTCGAATAGAGGGAGGGGGAGGTGGTGAACCTTCCTCTACCTCCACCACCTCGATCTCTTCAGGCTGAAGGGACGAGGCCCCCTCGACCACTGGCCTCTTCCTCTGGCGGTGAATGAGGGGGGAGCCAGAGCTTTCCTCTTCCACTGAGGCAGCAGCAGCAACAGATACAAGCGAAGAGGCCTTCACCAGTCTTTTCCTTTTCTTCCCTTGCTCGGGGCCTTCAGCTGGCGCGACCGAGAGTGGAGGGGCTTCAATTGGCTCAGTGGTGGAAGAGGAGGAGCCAATCCCTTTGGTCGCTCGATGTTTAGCAAGCTCTAACACCGCCAACCTCCTATCTTTCCCTGACATTGAATCTGCATAGGCAAGAAAGGGGAAAATTAGACAGCTAAGAGACGCAAGCAAGGTGAAACGTATAAGAGCATGCATGAGGAGGTATAAGTGTCCTAAGGGGCGGCAGAGAAAGAACTACCTATATATTTTTTCAGAGAAACCACATCAAACTCATCCTTGATGAGGCAAGCGGAGTCAAACTTAGCCCCCAGGAGCAGCCCACACAGCTCGCGCTCGTAGGGGGCCATGGTCTCGAGGTCCTTGGGTTTTTTAAATTCAACCTGGGGAACCCAGTAGAGGGGGTACCCCTCGAGCAGATGAGGGCTTTGTGGGGTGGCGGATATCATGTAAAATCTGCCCTTCCAGTCTTTGAAGGACTGCTGGTACAGGCCCAGAAGCACCCGTCCAGCAACCCCGTTCAGGCTGACCCAAAACCTATCCCCTGGTTTCTTCGCCTCAAAGAAGTAAAGGAACACCTCCACTGAGGCGTTGTGCCCAAAGTGGTTACACAGGATCTGAAACGCCCGGATGAAGGCCCAGGCGTTGGGGTGGAGTTGGCAGGGTGCGACGTTCAACTCCATCATCAGTTCTTTCTCGAAGAAGGTGAAGGGGAGTCGCAGCTTCAACCTTTTGAAGATCGCGGAGTAGACAAAAACGAAGGGCACCCCATTGGTGGCCCTGTCGTCAGCGCAAATGGGCATCCCTCGGGGAGGGATGCGGACTCGGATGTGGAAGTCGTTTTCCCTGTCTATGGAACACGAGGGTTCATTCGGGTCGTGGCTCAGGAGTGAGTTAAGATGGTCCTGAGGTAGCAAGATGGATGTTTCAGATAGCAATGCCAGAGGGGCCCAGTCATAGACCTTGGCGTTGTCATGGAATGAGGTGACAACAGGCGGTGGCGAAGCTGGTGCACTCGCGGAGGGCTGTGCACCAGAAGAAGAGGCAATGACACGAGCGGTCTGCTTCAAGCGAGCCATCGAGAGATAGCTGCAATGGAGGAAAACGAAGGGTCAGAAATAGAAAGGGAGAGAGTGATGGATGGTTCGGTGAAAAACAGAGAGAGGAAATGAGAAAGAAATGCCCAGGTAAAGGAGAAAGAAGGGGAGGCAGAAGTCAAGGCGGAAACACGAGAAAAACCCTAGCGCGGGTTGAGAAGAAGAAAAACAGGGAAGATGGATGCATGATAACTAGAATGATAAATGCAATCGGTAAAGATGACCAAAAAGGGCCAGGGAAAAGAAAAACCATACCTTTGAATGATCGCAAGAGATTGGGAAGCAGAGAATTTGAAGAAAGATGGGTGCGCAGAAGAAGAAGTTCGCAGAGAGTCTGGGAGTCGAATGAAGAAGATGAAGGAACAGTGGAAGGGCGCGCCAATTTGAATAAAAGAAGCGCTAGCGACGCACAACGCTGGCCGTTGATGGCGCCACGTGTCGCGAGATTAAGAGAGGGAGTCCAAACGTTAAAGAAGCAACACGTGAGGTGGCACGTGAGGCGGCCCCACTTGCCACGTGGACTGAAGGCACGACCACTTAGTCTCTTCGCTGAGAACGAGTTCTCGACTCGAGACTGGGGGGCTTGTGATCCGATCGGTCATCGGTAGTCGATGACGTCAGCATCAGAGAACCACGTGGACCACTCGCAGGGTGACACGTGGACCAGGTGGCAGACAGGTCAGGGGGACGATCGCCAAGAGAGGTGATCGGTGGTCAGTAACCAAGTTACCACCGACAGATCAGGTGGCAGAGAGGTCGGTGGATAGATCACCCAGAATGGTGATCGGTGGTCAGTAGCCAAGTGACCACCAGCAGATCAGTTCCTAGGCTCGCGCCTGGAGGCAGAGCGCGATAAGCGAATAAACACTGATCAGTCATCGGGTGTACTGTCGTCGGGGTCTCGTGTTACACGCAGTTAAACGGGGACTAAGGTTCCCAGCGAGAGCGTTACGCATGGACCTCGCATGAGCACACCTCAAGGAATCGTGCACGAGGGTGGCCTGAGGGAACTAGTAAGCCAGTCGGTGATTGGTGATTCCCTCAACCCATTACGTGCGTGGCATCGTGAAGGGTAAGTCGCCTACGCGGAGGGTAACGTTTGGTGAGTGTGCCTAGACCAGCCACACCCGACGTTCTCCTAAGAGTATGCAATTTACCCAGATAAGAGAAGCATCCTAAGTTATTCCGCAAAGGCGTAACTTAGGCAGACAAAGAGAGGCGCTAGAGCCCTTCCAGTAAGTGACACGTGTGTGGTTAGATGTGAGTTGCAGGCCTCCACATGTCATCATCTGAGAGGGGTGCGGTCCAGACAAAAGAGCACTCCGTACCGCTAAAGGTACAGACAGGCGCAGCCGAGCACAGACATGCGCAGACTCTCACGCTCCCCATTGCTGATTCTGAAGGTACGCTTTCTCTGAAAAGCATAACAGGGTTCTGACACATGCCAGAAAAGCATAACAGAATTCTGTTATGCCCAGAAGCAGGGAAAGAGAGATAAAAGGGAGAATCAGAGTGAGAGTAGGGAGAAAAAAAAAGATAGACGAAAAACAGAGTGCAAGTTTTTTCTCACACACACATTACTAGTTTCCAGTTTCTGGTGGTTCTGTTGGACTAACTTGATCGTCGGAGTGCAAACGGCCGCTAAAGGCGCCGTCTGTGTATTTTGTAGGTCACATTTTGAAGACATCTGAGAGAAAGTTCAGAGGGTGATTCTTCAGGAGACGCAGTCGCGAAGACAGGGCAGAGAGTGTTACGAAGCGATTCACCCACGTTCGAGTTGCCGGCAGGATCACTCACAAATTCTCTCCAAAATTGAGTATAGTCTCTCTACTATAAAATTCCAATCTGAATTGTACAAGCTAAGCACCTTTATTTATAGCCTAGAGGTGCTGAAAATGCAAGCTAAATGGCACACAAATGCAATGAAATTCGTTTTGGCACCCCCTAGGCTCCTATCTACACTCCCCTCTAGACTCCCTTACTACTTACACCTTTTTATTACATTCACACCCCTATTCTACAAAAGAAATAAGAAGAGCCATTTTATTATACTCTTGTCCCAAAGCTCTTGCCATGCTCCTAGTAATTCGTTGGGCTTGGGCCCCTTGTTGGGCTTGGACCCCTTGATGGGCTTGGGCCCCTTGTTGGGCTTGGGCTTCATGGCCTAGAGCATCCTCTACTTGGTTTCCATCATACTCCCCGGGTTGGAGAGAATTCGTCCACGAATTTGGGAAACCTGCAGCAAAAGGAGTGAGATCAGTAACATTGAAAGAATTACTACCAAGATAAGTAGAGGGCATATCTAACTCAAAGGCATTATCATTAATCCTCTTGATGACTTGGAAAGGGCCATCACCACGAGGCATAAGTTTGGACTTCCTTAGAGAAGGAAATCTATCCTTTCTCAAATGAAGCCAAACCCAATCACCGGGCTCAAAGATTAATGCCTTTCTCCTTTGGTTGGCAGTGTCAGCATACTTACCAACTTTCTTCTCAATTTGTAACTTGATGCGGTTATGCAAATCTTTAACAAAAGATGCCTTTTCAAAACCGTCTTTGCATAGAACCTCATCAAGGACAGGAATGGGAAGAAGATCTAGAGGTGTGAGGGGATTAAACCCATAAACAACCTCAAAAGGAGAATGGTTAGTGGTGGAATTCACTACTCTATTATAGGCAAATTCAACATGAGGTAGTAAATACTCCCAAGCCCTTGGATTCCCGGAAATAAAGCATCTTAATAATTGACCCAAAGTTCTATTAACCACTTCGGTTTGACCATCAGTTTGGGGGTGGCAGGTAGTAGAAAACAGAAGTTTGGTGCCAAGTTTCCCCCATAAGGTCCGCCAAAAGTGACTTAAGAACTTAGAATCCCTATCAGATACTATACTTCTAGGAAGTCCATGCAAACGAACAACTTCCTTGAAGAAGAGATTTGCAATATGGCATGCATCATCCACTTTGTGGCATGGAATAAAATGAGCCATTTTAGAAAAACGGTCCACTACCACAAAGATGGAATCCTTACCCTTCGATGTCTTGGGTAGTCCTAAGATAAAATCCATAGAAATATCAACCCAAGGCATTGTAGGGATAGGAAGAGGGGTATATAAACCATGGGGTTGGACCTTAGATTTAGCCTTCCTACATGCTATACATCTATCACAGAAGGTATGTACGGATTTGCGCATGTGAGGCCAAAAGAAATGTTCATGCAATGTTTCTAAGGTCTTAGCTACCCCAAAATGTCCCATAAGCCCACCCTCATGAGCCTCTCTAACAAGAGATTGTCTAATGGATCCTTGGGGAACACAAAGTCTTTTTCCTTTGAAAAGAAAACCATTATGTAAGAAAAAGTCTTTGTGACCTCCCTTGGAACACTCTTAATAGATTAGAGAGAAATCTAAGTCATCATGATAAAGTTCCTTTATGTGATCAAAACCTAAATATTGAACATTTAAAACATTTAACAAGGTATATCTTCGTGAAAGAGCATCGGCCACTACATTAATTTTACCTTGTTTATGTTTGATCACATAAGGAAATTGCTCAATAAACTCCACCCACTTAGCATGTCTCTTATTGGCTTTTCAAATATTTAAGGGACTCATGATCTCTATGAATCACAAATTCCTTTGGAAAAAGATAATGTTGCCAATTTTGCAAAACTCTAACAAGAGCATAAAGTTCTTTATCATAAGTGGAGTAATTGAGATGACTCCCTTTGAGTTTCTCACTAAAATAAGCGATGGGGTGTCCTTCTTGAAGGAGGACGGCCCCAATGCCTATATTAGAGGCATCACACTCTATTTCAAATGTCTTAGCAAAGTTAGGAAGGGCTAGAATGGGGGCTTTAGTTAATTTATCCTTCAAAGTTTGAAAAGCGTTTTCTTGCTCTTGTCCCCACTTAAAAACCACATCCTTCTTTACTATGCCATTTAAAGGTGCGGCAATTGTACTAAAGTCTTTCACAAACCGCCTATAAAAACTAGCAAGGCCATGAAAGCTTCGTACTTCATTGACATTGGTGGGTGTAGGCCAATGTTGAATTGCTGCAACTTTTGTTTGATCTACATGCACCCCTTTATGACTAACCACAAACCCTAGGAAGTCTATATGATCTAATGCAAAGAAACATTTAGCATGGTTAGCATACAACTTCTCCTTCCTAAGGGTTTCTAGAACTTGTCTAACATGTGACTCATGATCTTCTAAGGACAAGCTATATATAAGAATATCATCAATGTAAACCACAACAAACTTGCCAATGAATGCTCTTAAAACATGATGCATGAGTCGCATGAAGGTACTAGGAGCATTAGTCAAGCCAAAAGGCATGACCAACCACTCATATAAACCAAATTTGGTCTTAAAAGCGGTTTTCCATTCATCACCGTGTTTAATTCGAATTTGATTGTAACCACTCTTAAGATCAATTTTGGAAAATATTTTAGACCCATGTAATTCATCCAACAAGTCATCTAACCTAGGAATGGGATGCCTATATTTGATGGTGATGTTATTTATAGCGCGACAATCCGTACACATCCTCCATGTCCCATCCTTTTTAGGGACAAGTATGACAGGCATAGCACATGGGCTCATGCTATCTTGTACCCACCCCTTTGCTAATAAATCCTCAACTTGTCTTTGAATTTCTTTGGTCTCTTGGGGATTGGTCCTATATGCAGGGCGATTTGGTAAAGAAACCCCGGGCATGAAGTCTATTTGGTGTTCAATCCCTCTTAGAGGTGGTAAGCCTTTAGGAGGATCTTGAAACACATCTTCATATTCCTTTACCAAATGGTCCAAACATGTGGGACTATCCTTAGCCGACTCATATTCAATAGGTCTAGGAATAGCTAAAAAAATAGGCTTGTGAGTAACTATTACCTTTTGAACTTGTTTGGAAGATATGAGAAGGCTTCTCTTGGAATTTTTAATTTCTTTTTCTTTCTCTCTCTTTTCTCTCATTTTGACTTGGTCCTCATGTACCTCCTTTGGAGAGAGAGACTTGAGAATGACTTTGTGTCCATGGAAGTTAAAAGAAATTTTGTTGGTAAAGCCATCATGAAAAATTTTTCTATCAAATTGCCATGGCCTACCTAAAAGGATATGAGTAGCTTCCATTGGAACAACATCACACAAGACCTCATCTTTATATTTGCCAATGGAAAATGTAATGAGGACTTGTTTGTTCACCACTATCTCACCCACCTCACTCAACCATTGTAACTTGTAGGGCTTGGCATGAGAGATGGTAGGCAATCCAAGTTTGTCTACCACTCTTGTGCTTGCCACATTTGCACAACTCCCCCCATCCACAATCAAAGAGCAAACTCTATCATTAATAAGACACCTTGAATGAAAAATATTTTCTCTTTGAGTTTCATCAAAAGGTTTTAACACTTGTCCAAGCATGCGTCTTATTACTAATAGGTCACCCTCATGTGGGCTTTCACTTTCACTCTCACTTGGGGATCTAGAAGGTGAGGAATGTCTAGAAGATTCGGACCCATGCTCACTACTATCTACCCCATCATGCATATACATAGTTCGTTTAGTAGGGCAATTAGAAGCAATATGTCCATAGCTTAAACATTTAAAACACTTCTTACTAGACGATTTTTGTGGTGATTTAGGCCTAGCATTGGAAGTGGAAGGCTTAGACTCTCTAGGTTTGAAAGTAGAGTCCTTAGAAGGGATGTTTGAAAAAGAGTTTTTATTTTTCCAAGAAGAGTGGTAGTAGTTATCTTTAGAAGAATTTTTGAAAGCATTTTTCCTTGCAAGTTGATTTTCAATTTTGCTAGCAAGGTGCACCACATTTTCCAAAGAAGAATATTCTTGTAACTCTACCACGTCTTGAATATCCCTTCGAAGTCCACTCACAAACCTAGCTATCTTAGCCTCCTCACTCTCATCCATATTAACTCGAATTAAAAGCGTGTCTAGTTGTTTAAAGTAATCATCCACACTTAGCGCGCCTTGATGAAACCGTTGGAGTTTCAACATAAGGTCTTTCCTAAAGTGTGGGGGTACGAATCTAGCGCGTAAACATGCTTTCAAATCGTTCCAAGAGACCACGGGCGGCCTCTTGTGTAGGTCAATGTCCATGAGGTATTGATGCCACCATTGCATGGCATAGTCCAAAAATTCTAAAGAAGCTAACTTAACCCTATGCTCATCCCTAACCCCATTTACATCAAAAATTTGGTCCACCTTAGCCTCCCATCCTAAGTATACATTGGGATCACTATCACCACTAAAACTAGGAAGTTTTACATTTGGAGAACAAGGGCCAGCCACATGTTGGCGCCTCTCTTCATGGTGATGATGTCTTGGCCTTGGATTATCTTCATAATAACCATGGGAGTGCCTTGAAGAATGCCGACTAGGAGGAGGAGTTCTTTGCTCACGGTTTTGATGCATTTCTTCTCGGTTTAACTCCAAACTTTGGAGCCGTGCTTCCATCTTCCTTATCACCTCAAGATAGTGAGCATTGGACTGCTTGGCATTCTTTAAGTCTTCATAAAGGGCTGCCTTTTGTGGTGAGCACAGTTTGGAGGACTCTCCACTAGAGAAATGAGCCATGAGCAGAAAATACACAAAACAGCAATCAAAACAGTGAAAGAAACTTGTTAAACAATTAAAAACAGTGAGATATAGGTTGCTGGAAAATGCCCAAGAAAGCACTCAAACCACTCCAAGAAAATATTCTGTCCTCAACCAAGCCTTGCTTGTGAAATGGAGTAGCTTCATGTGAAATATGTTACAGCAAACCAACTTACTTAAGAACAAGTCTCCACACAACTTTTAAGAAGAACAAAAAGACAAGCAAGAAAAAGGTGTAAACAATAAAAGCTAAACCAAAAATAGAGAGTAATGTATGACAAACTAGAAAGAATATGAATGAAAGACAATCAAGAAAAATAAGGAACTCAATGAATAAAGAAGGCACACAAAAAGAGTCCTAAAGAAAAGTGCTAGAGTAGATTAAAGAAAACAGAAAACAGCTACTGGAATTTTTGTTTTTTTTTTTTTAAAGCAAACTGTGCTATGTTTACAGATTTAACTGTAACGATTGAAAGCGAACTGGAATGTGAAAAATTAACCACAGAAACTTCAATGTCTTAACTCAAAAATGGCACTGGAATGAGGTAAAAACAGTAAGCCAATTGAGAGAAATAAATTTTTCAAAATCGCTGCCAGATTACCGTATTTTTTTCGGCAGAATTGTACACTTTTCGTATTTTATTTATCATTTTTTGTGTACTTGGAATTTTTGAGTGATTCTTTTTTCTATGCTTTTGTAACACTTTCAAGTATGTAAATCCAAATTTTCACAAATTTCCTATGAGCCAATTAATTGCAGTAAATTGAAAACAGTAGCACGTTTGTAAGAAAACAGAGGAGCCTATTTAGGAATGAAAAACAGTATGATGAACTAGCAAAGACATAATGGAAAGTATGTAAAGGAACTTGTATAGAATGAGAATACAAGCATGAACTCAAATCTAAAAATGAAAATCCAAAGGATCAAGCAATAAACTCAAAAAACAGAAAGTAAACCAAAGCAAGAAACAATTAAAGCAATAAAAGTACTACTAGAAGTAATGACAATTAAGGAATAACATGACTAAGACAAAATTTAACATGATTACAAAATTAAAAGACATATAACAAGATATAACCACAAGTGAAAGGAAGCTTAAGGTCAGCTCTAGGAAGGAGAATGCCATTCCAAAAGAGCAGCCATACTCATATGAACAATGAGTGCTAGAGTCCTTTTCACAAACACATGGTGTAACAAAAGAAAACAGCAAGAAAACTCAAAATAAATCCTAAAACAGAATGGTAAACAACTTGAATTAAAGAGCTCTTGAAAGTAAAGTGCAATACAACTCAAGAATTAAGCAAAAACAAGCCTAGACTCTAGATACCACATGATGTGAATGTAACTACAAGAACACATGATTCTTGACATTCTTAGGAACAACTTGAGCTGGATTTGAAAGGCACTTTACTTTAGAATTGGATCAATGTTCTAAATTCAAGAACTCACCAAAACTAAGCACCAACCAAGACTTACATTGAAGTCCATGTATTGTCAAATTGAATCAAAACAAAAGGAAAGAAGAACAAGAATTAAAACTGGACAGAATTTAAATGATAGCTACTGAACCAAAACAGAATTAAGAACACAATGCTGGAAACACAAAAATAAACGGTAGAAAAAGAAGTAAACTCTAGGAATCAAAACTACCGAATGGAAAATTGAAGAAAAGGGAAGAAGAACACTTATAGAATAAGATGCTTGCTGGATTTTGAGAATTGGAAGAAGCCATTCACGCCACTTGGAACCTTGAACCAAGATAAGTGATGGAGTGCCACCACTTGAAGCTCACCATAGCTCACAAGATAAGGCAAAGAAGAGGAAGACTCAAAACTCACAAATTCTCTCCAAAATTGAGTATAGTCTCTCTACTATAAAATTCCAATCTGAATTGTACAAGCTAAGCACCTTTATTTATAGCCTAGAGGTGCTGAAAATGCAAGCTAAATGGCACACAAATGCAATGAAATTCGGTTTGGCACCCCCTAGGCTCCTATCTACACTCCCCCTAGACTCCCTTACTACTTACACCTTTTTATTACATTCACACCCCTATTCTACAAAAGAAATAAGAAGAGCCATTTTATTATACTCTTGTCCCAAAGCTCTTGCCATGCTCCTAGTAATTCGTTAGGCTTGGGCCCCTTGTTGGGCTTGGACCCCTTGATGGGCTTGGGCCCCTTGTTGGGCTTGGACCCCTTGATGGGCTTGGGCCCCTTGTTGGGCTTTGGCTTCATGGCCTAGAGCATCCTCTACTTGGTTTCCATCAGTTCGTGTGTGTAAAAGCTTAAACTTGTGATCCTCGTCTCAAACGTCTAAAGCCCCTTTTAAACGTCTAAAGCATTTAAGGCGTCTTAAAGCGCATTTAAAGCGTATAAAAACGTTCAACGCGTTTAAAATGTTTAAAGCATTTAAAGTGCTTTTAAGCGTTCGAAACGTAAACTAAATCAATGCGTACCTTAGCGAATTTTCAGGAAAACATAGATGTTCCAATGATTACTGCCACGTGTTCTTCTGACTTGATCGCTATTCTCTGTGGAGAGTCTTACAGCGTCGTAACCCAACTTAGGGATAATCCATCGTGTAAGTCGTCCTTTCTCGAAGTGCATCTGGCGCAAGGGGGTGACTTCCTGGGTGCCAACTTGATGTGATTCGACTAGCCATATAGAGAAAGGTTCTTGACCTTCTTAGGAATCACCTTGAGTTGGACATTATAGAGGCACTTTTCTTAGAGTTGGATCATTTGTTCTAAGACAAGAACTCACCAAAAACTAGTACCAAATCCCAAACTCATTTGGATGAACCAATTTTAGTCAAATTGAACCAAAAAAGAGGAGAAACTAAAAGGAACCGAACAAAATTGAAATTAAAAGGCAAGAACAGAACATAGGTGCTGGAAAAACAGAAAAACCGAACCAAAAAAACTCAAGAACACAAGACAACATGAACAATTGAAAGAGAAGAAAGGAAGGAGAAGAGAGTGCTCATGAAGATGGAAGAATGTTGGATGATCTCGCCACTAGAAGTGTGGAATGCTCCTAGATAAGAGTGATGCCGCCACTTGAGGACTCCATTGATCCATCAAGATAAGACTAGAGAAGAAGGCTCCAAAAGCTCTCCAAAGTTCACTCAAAATTTGAGTAGAGTTTTCTTACATTAATTCCAATCTGAAAAATACAAAGAGAGCACCTCTATTTATAGCCTAAGGTGCTGAAATATAAGCTACACAGATTCAAAAAACTCCCTCCCAAAAAGCTTCTAGAATTTGCGCGCCTAAAACAAAACATGAGGAAGGTGTGACCTCTTCCTTCACTTTGGCACCTCCTTTTCTACTCCTACACCTATCTACTAACACACACCCCCTAAGACTCCTAACTAAAGACTAAAAGATGCTTTAACAATAGAGGTTTCTAATGTTTCCCTCTAAGCACCTTTCTAAACAATATTTATTTAATACTTGGCCTTGCCCTTCATGGGATGGACTTTGGGCTTTTGTGGGCTTTGGCCTTCTTGGGCTTGGGCTTGGGCTTTATCTTTTGCAAAGATTAACAAGTAAAACTTTAAATATGAAGGCGAATGATCTTGTTCTTCATTATAAAAAGCCACCTTTAGTTGATTCTCATCATACTCCCCGAGTTGGAGAGAATTCGCCCACGAATTCTGAATCCCTGCATACAACAAAGTCAGTTTACTTTTACAATCAAAAGTGTAAGAAAAAGGAATACATGACTTAGCAGATGGAACCAAAGGGATTGCAGAAGAGGAGGTCCTACAAATCGACCAAGTTGGAAAAATGTGTTTGGGAATGATGATATTTTTGGGAAAAAGACCTCTTAATTGGTGAAACCCATTAGGAGGTATGAAAAAATCATCCCTAACATATTTTAACCAAGGTGGTGTTGAAATAGGAACCTTGGGTAATAAAAAAGATAAAGAAGAAGAAGACCTTGGAGGGTCCATTTGAGGTATAGCACGAGTCAACATGATGGATTTAGAGGAGAAAATGGTGTGACTCGGTGTAGTACTTACTTCTTTTTCTTTCTCATTTTCTCTTTTAGTTTTCATTTTTATTTGGTCCTCATGAACCTCTTTGGGAGAGAGGGGTTTTAATATAACCTTGCGCCCTAGGAAGGAAAAAGACATTGTATTGGATAGGCCATCATGTAAAACATGTCTATCATATTGCCAAGGCCTTCCTAAAAGAAGATGAGAAGCTTCCATGGGCACAACATCACATAAAACCTCATCTTTATACTTTCCTACAGCAAAGTTAATGAGGACTTGTTTATTCACCATGATTTCACCTACTTCACTAAGCCATTGTAATTTGTAGGGCTTGGTATGAGAGATAGTGGGTAAGGCTAACTTCTCCACAACTCTTGTACTAGCCACATTAGTGCAACTTCCCCCATCAATAATCAAGGAACATAACTTGTTGATAAGACATCGGGTGTGAAAAATATTTTCTCTTTGAGTATCATTCAAAGATTTTGGAATTGTGCCCAACATACGTCTTACCATCAATAAGTCACCTTCACAAGGACTTTCACTCTCATTTTCACTTGATGGTCTAGAAGGTGAAGAATGCCTAGGTGAATTGGAATCATGCTCACTAACTACAATGCCTTCATGCATGTACATACTTCGTTTAGAAGGGCAATTAGCAGCAATGTGACCATATCCCAAACATTTAAAACACTTTTGACTAGACGATTTAATTGGGGATTTAGGCCTAGAAGTAGATGGCGTAGGATCCTTGGGTTTGAAAGAAGAATCTTTGGAAGGATGTTTAGAAAAAGAATTTTTGTTTCTCCAAGACTTGGAGTAGTATCCATCATTGGAAGCATTTTTGAAAGAGTTTTTCTTAGCAAGTTGGGCTTCCACCTTCATTGCAAGATGAACTAAAGAGCCCAATGATGAATACTCTTGTAACTCAACAATGTTTTGAATATCCTTCCTAAGACCACTCACAAACCTAGCAATCATAGCTTCCTCACTTTCTTCTAATTCAATTTTAAGCACAAGCGTCTCTAGCTCTTTATAATATTCATCCACATTTAGCGTGCCTTGTTGAAACCGTTGGAGTCTCAACATGAGGTCTTTCCTAAAATGTGGGGGCACAAATCTAGCACGCATTTGATCCTTTAAAGAGTTCCAAGAGTCCACGGGAGGACCCTTGTGATAGATAATGTCCTTTACAATTCCATGCCACCATTTCATGGCATAATCACTAAACTCTAGGGTGGCTAGCTTAAGCTTATGCTCATCTTGGATCTCATGGATCTCAAATATTTGTTCACACTTAGCCTCCCAATCTAAATATACATTAGGATCACTAGAGCCATTAAAACAAGGAAGCTTGACCGAAGGTAGCCTAGCCTTTGCATCTTGGTAGTAACCATTGCCGTAGTGAGGTCTCTCCCCTTGGTTGTGATGTCTATGTCCAAGGAATTGGGGTGGAGTTCTCCTTCTCCTATGGTCCTCTTCACGGCCTATGTCATTGGAAGAACCTCTTGTTGAAATTCTATGTGAATGATGCCCATCATGGATAGAAGGAGATGGTCTAGCTTGTTGGACCTCCATCTTTTGCATTTTCTCTTCCAAGCGTCTAATAGTTCTTTGTGCTTCATGTAATTCACCAAGGATTGAAGCTTTGGAAGGAGAATTCTGCTTGTATGATGCATCACTTGAAAATCCAGCCATTTGTAATTAAAAACAGCAAACACACAAAAACAGCAAACAAGTTAAGAAACAAAATTAGCAAAAACAGTAAGTGTTTTAAGCAAAATGCCGAAGTGAATTGAGGCAGAAAAAGAGATCACTCTCAAAGAAATAATGTTCTTGCACCAATCTGATCTTGAGGCCTTGGAATCCTCAAATGAAAGATGTCAAAGCAAGCACACCAATCTCAAGAGCAACCACCACAAAACCAAAGAATCAATAAAGACAATCAAGAAAAGGTATAAGCAAGGAAAGGTAATTGCAAAAGGAAAACTATGTGTAAGACAAACTCAAAGAGTAAGAATGAAAGACAAGAAAGAAAATAAAGAACTCAATGAGAAAGTAGGCACACAAAAGAATACTTAAGGAAAAGCACTAGAGTAGATGAAGAAAACAAAAAAAAATTAGCTACTGGAAATTTTTTTTTTTTTTTTAAATGCAAACTGTGCTTGGTATTCACCGATTTAACTGGAATGATGTAGAGCGAACTGGATTATGAAATTTAAACCACAGAAACTTCAAGATCTTAAATCAATAATGGCACTGGAATCAATTAAAAACAGTAAGCCAATTGAGAGAAATAAATTTTTCAAAATCGCTGCCAGATTACCGTATTTTTTTCGGCAGAAATGTACACTTTTTTTATTTTATTTATCATTTTTTGTGTACTTTGAATTTTTGAATGATTCTTTTTTCTACTCTTTTCTAACACTTTGAATATCACAAATCCAGAATTTCAGAAATTTCCAGTGAGTAAATCAATTGCAATAAGAAAAACAGTAAGCACTTTTTTTTTTCAGAAACAGAGGAATCCTAATAGGAACAAAAAAACAGGATGATGAACTAGCAAAGACATAATAGAAAATGATGTATTGGAACTTGTATAGGTCTATAATACAAGTATGAACTCAATTCTAAATCAATATCAATTCAGAAAATATATGACACTAAAGCAAGAAACAATCAAAACAAGAAAAGGACTACTAGAAGTAATGACAATTATGGAATAACATGACTAAGACAAAACTTGACATGATTACAAAATTAAAAGACACATCACAAATTTTAACAACAAGTGAAAGGAAGCTTAAGGTAAACTCTAGGAAGGATAATGCCATTCCAAAAGAGCAACCATACTCATAAGAAGAATGAGTGCCATAAACCTTTTCACAAGCACTTGGTGTAAAAGAAAAACAGCAAGAATACTCAAGTAAAATTCTAAAACAGAAACTTAAATTGCAAGAAATTAAAAGAGCTCTTGAAATAAAAGTGCACACAACTCAACAATTAAACAAGAAGAACCTAAGACTCATGATACCACATGATGTGATTCCACTAGCCATATAGAGAAAGGTTCTTGACCTTCTTAGGAATCACCTTGAGTTGGACATTATAGAGGCACTTTTCTTAGAGTTGGATCATTTGTTCTAAGACAAGAACTCACCAAAAACTAGTACCAAATCCCAAACTCATTTGGATGAACCAATTTTAGTCAAATTGAACCAAAAAAGAGGAGAAACTAAAAGGAACCGAACAAAATTGAAATTAAAAGGCAAGAACAGAACATAGGTGCTGGAAAAACAGAAAAACCGAACCAAAAAAACTCAAGAACACAAGACAACATGAACAATTGAAAGAGAAGAAAGGAAGGAGAAGAGAGTGCTCATGAAGATGGAAGAATGTTGGATGATCTCGCCACTAGAAGTGTGGAATGCTCCTAGATAAGAGTGATGCCGCCACTTGAGGACTCCATTGATCCATCAAGATAAGACTAGAGAAGAAGGCTCCAAAAGCTCTCCAAAGTTCACTCAAAATTTGAGTAGAGTTTTCTTACATTAATTCCAATCTGAAAAATACAAAGAGAGCACCTCTATTTATAACCTAAGGTGCTGAAATATAAGCTACACAGATTCAAAAAACTCCCTCCCAAAAAGCTTCTAGAATTTGCGCCTAAAACAAAACATGAGGAAGGTGTGACCTCTTCCTTCACTTTGGCACCTCCTTTTCTACTCCTACACCTGTCTACTAACACACACCCCCTAAGACAATAGAGGTTTCTAATAGAGGAAGGTGCTTGCTTTAACAATAGAGGTTTCTAATGTTTCCCTCTAAGCACCTTTCTAAACAATATTTATTTAATACTTGGCCTTGCCCTTCATGGGATGGACTTTGGGCTTTTGTGGGCTTTGGCCTTCTTGGGCTTGGGCTTGGGCTTTATCTTTTGCAAAGATTAACAAGTAAAACTTTAAATATGAAGGCGAATGATCTTGTTCTTCATTATAAAAAGCCTCCTTTAGTTGATTCTCATCACAACTCATGCGCCCCAATCTCTAGTCACTCGCCCTGGGAGCGTATCTACCTTTCTCTTGTACCATGCACGTGGTTCTCCCCTTGGCGTGGCCCTCTCATGGGTCGTATCTGTCCCAGGGTTTCCCAGCGGTGGCGTGGGTACTTAACGAGTTAGGTTACCCCCTACTGGTACTAGAACTATGGCCTTGAAGCCACCTTTTTCTTCTCTTCATTACTGTTTTGAGGTACTAAGGCCTCTCGCGGTGTCGCCCCCTCCACAGCCTTTCTTACCCATGGATATCGGGAGGTGACACTATTGATGCCCTAACCTGGCGACGCCTCATCGTGGCAACGCCTACACCTGGCGACGCCTCATCCTGGCGACGCCTACACCTGGCGACGCCTCATCCTGGCGACGCCTACACCTGGCGACGCCTCATCCTGGCAACACCTCATCTTGGCGACGCCTTAAGCGGTCAACCTGTTGACTTTCTTCTCTTGAGCCCCCTTGAGGGGTCCCAACATACGTTGACTTTGACTTTGGTCAACACCCGGGGACAGGACGGTACAGTGATGAATAACTCTTCCAGGTCGGTGAGGTGGGTTTCAGGCTGCTTGGACATTACCACCATGTCATCAACATATGCTTGTATATTTCATCCCAGCATGGATTGCAAGATTCTATCCATGAGTAGTTGGTACGTTGTTCCCACGTTCTTCAGCCCAAAAGGCATGACTTTGTAACAATAATTGGCAGTCTCTGCCATAAATGTTGTTCTCTCCTCATCTTGGGGATGCATTCTTATCTGATTGTATCTTGAGAAGGCGTCCATGAAACTGAGCAGTGCACATTCTGACGTGCTGCCCACTAAAGAGTCGATGTTCAATAATGGATAGGAGTTTGTTCTCGTCGAACCTACAGTCAAATGCTTAGACAAATTCTCTCTATACGTTACGATAATCAAGTCGACGAAAGCATTAAAGTGTTTAATTTTCTTGTATCTCTTCTCTACATTAAAAAATCCCACCTTTCACCTTGGGGGTCTGTTTTCTTTTATAATGCCAACCCCTTTCCTCTTCGTGGAGTTTTCCCTATCCCTATTTTCGTGGAGCCGTTATAGATTCGTTTGTAACTTCCCTGAAGTATAGTTACTTAGTCTTATCTTTCTTGGCACACCTAAATAAAATAATATTTGGGTAACTAGAAAACCCTAAAATGTAGGCATTTTCGTAGAAAACGGTTATACACTATATGTTGTTCGGTATGTTCACCGAAGTGACACATCACATTATAGTATATTAATAAATCGGTTACCAAACTGGTATAACTTAATACTATAGAGTCCTTCAGGAAGGTGTTGTTGAGGTTGGTGAAGTCTACACACATCCTCCATTTTCCGCTTGACTTTTTCACTATCATCATGTTCACCAACCATTCAGAATATCAATTTCCCTTATGTGGTTGGCTTTTAAGATTTTGTAGTCTCCTCCTTTATCGCCTGTTGTTTTTCTTCGATGTGCCTCTAACATCTCTGTACAATTGGCTTTTTATCGACTTCTAGGTTTAGGCCTTTGTAGGACTTCCTTCAACTTGTTCTCCAGTTCCTGGTGTAACATCGCCTCTAGTTTGAAATTTTTTTCATTGATCACGATTTCTCTGGCCTCTCCTACTGGCTCGGGGTGCCTTTCATAATTGGTCTCCGTCTTTATCTTTCCCGTGCAAGTTGTAATTGTATATGTTTCGCGTCAACTTCTCAGGCTATTTTCATAACATTTCCGAGCTATGTTTTGGTCCACCTTAATTGTGATGACCTTGCCTTAAGGTGGGGCAATTTTAGTTTTAGGTGAGATGTAGACACCACCGCTCCCAACTTGTTCAGCGACGAGCGTCCCAAAAGTTGTTGTATGACGAATGTGCATTAATAACTATGTACATGATGGTTATGGTGTTTGTTGCTTCTCCATCTGAGAAGGTTGTGCGCAACTCCACGTATCCACAGACTTCAACCTGATTTCCTGTAAAACCAACAAGGCATCCATGGAACAGCCTGAGCTGGTCGAAGGGGATCTAGAGTCCCGGGTAAGTGTCCCAAAACACCACGTCAGCTGAACGTTGATAAGTGGTAAATTTCAGTAATATTTCATATTAAAATATATGCACTTATGGGTATTAATTGATAAAATAAGCATAAACTAACCCCTAATTTATGATTTTATATTACATATTTTATGATTTTAATTTGAATAGGAACGATTTATTCCCTAATTTGTGTTAATTTCAGGATTGTACAGAAGAATGGAGATAACTGGGCAAAAGGAGAATAAAGAAAACTAAGAAGGGAAAGTTTGAATGCATCAACACTCACCAAAGATGCCCAAACTCGTAAAAAGCCAAGATGCCACCAGTGGATCTCGCTCAAGCGAGCTCAATCTTGCTTGGGCGAGATTGCTCCAATAACGTTGGGCCTTTTAATGTGTTTTTCACTCAATCTAGCCCATTAACACCCCAACGAGAAGTCACTTAAGACCAAGCAAATTAGGTTAAATATGGGGCTTGGGCTCAACCTTAAACATTAGTGATTGAAAGGAAAAAACCATTGAGTGAATTGTAATCCAATTAGGAGAATAGAAGGTGTTAGAAAATCCTAGAAGAGGTAGCCGTCAAAGAGAAACATCCAGAATCTTCTTTTCTTGCTCTCCCTATTTGTAATAGCCATCATGTGTGGCTAATTCTACCCTTTCGGATTGGGAGTAATCTATTCAAACTCTTATCTATTAAGATGATATCTAAATATAATATTTTGTTCTTGATGATGATTGGTATTATTGTTTTGTATGTAATGCTTAGTTCTCCATGATCCAAAACTTAGATTTGACTGGAAAGTACTTTTAAGGTTCTGACTAAACGATAATGTTTAACATATTTGAATGTTAGGAATAAATTTGAAATGTTAATTGCCATCAAAGTATGATCTTAATGATAAGTTATTTTTATAAATATACGAGGACTCGATATTTAGGAAGCATCTTAATAATTTTATATGCAAAGAATCGATATAAATTATTTTTATACAGGCATCAATATAAATCAAAGGACATAATATTGTCATGCTAACCAAAATACAAAAGAGTGAGAAAGATGAACCCCAATCCCTATTTTTCCAATTGAAGCAACAAACTCTTTGACTTGATTTCATATTAATCATTGCCATCATAACAAATCTCAACAACTTTTATTATTCTGTTTTTATTTAGTGAATCTTTTACTTGATTATTCAACTGTTCCTTATGTGTTCGATATTCGTCCTTAGGGATAAATTATTACTTCTAACAACACGGTGCACTTGACGTAAAAAGTCATCAAGTTTTTGGAGCTGTTGTCGGAAAACAGTTTAATTTTTTAGTACAAATTCCTAAATATTGTGAATATTCTAACTGTTTTTTAATTTTTGTTTATATTTGTTAATTGTTTTTATTTTTTGTTTATTTTATTTTATTCTAGATTTTTTTTATTTTAATTTGTAGATAAGTTGTTATTTTTGAAGAATCCAAATCCTTTGAAGGATGATGAAGCCTCTGCTTTGCTTGTTGCTGTTGTGCTGGTTTTAGCCTTGTTCTGGGGTAGTTCAATGTTGTAATCAACACTTAGATTAAATCTCAAAGCAATTAGCATCTCAATTTTATCAAAGCAAAATGATTTTCAAACTAAGTTGAAACAACCGATTGTTTTGTCGAAACAACCGATTGTTTACACTTAGCTGTTTTGAGAAAGTTTGAAAACTGTTTTTGAATGGTGTTTTTGTTAAGTAACAAAACAACCGATTGATTCGAGGAAACAATCAATTGTTTGTTTTAAAACCATAACAGAAAAACTATTTTCTTTGACTGAGCTTTAAATGCTTTAACTGAATACGCTCCAGTCATTAAATGCTTTGACCAATCTATTTTAAATGCAATTAAGAGTTTGTTAAGATTTGATAACAAACTATATTCTTAGATATATTCTGAAAAACAGTTTTGATATATTAAGAATCTTGAAACATAGTTTTGATCCAAGAAGAGTTTTTCAAAGTATTCTGAGATTGCAAAAGAGTTGAGAGATTGATCAAGGTGCTGAATAGGGATTCTACTTGTATTGATTTCAGATTTCCATCTGTAACAAGTGTAATCTTTGTAAACTGCTGAACAATTCGTTTGTGTGTGTTGCTGAGATTGGCTGTGTTCTTGAGGTGTTCAAGATCAGCAATCTTAGTGTTGACCAAGGAGAGTGTGTTTCTTGAGGTGTTCAAGGTCATTCTCTTGGTTGTGGTGTAAGTGATCAAGGTGTGGTTGCTTAGTGGATATCCTCAGGGTTTCTGAGAAGACTGGATGTAGCTCTAGTTTTGAGTGAACCAGTATAAACAACTGTGTACAATCTCTCTATCCTTAACTCTTTAATTTTATTTTGTTTGTTGTTTGCTGGTATAAACAACCGATTGTTTCGAAGAAACAACCGATTTTTTTTCCTGGTATTACAGTTTTGCTTGCTGTTTTGGCTAACTGAATTGCTTAATCAATTGGTTTCTGAAATAAGTTCATTCTAGCTTTGAAAAGTTTATGAAAACCCCTTTAAACAATTCACCCCCCCTCTAGTTTAAAGCCATCTTTTCTAACACCCCAATCCCTATTTTTCCAATTGAAGCAACAAACTCTTTGACTTGATTTCATATTAATCATTGCCATCATAACAAATCTCAACAACTTTTATTATTCTGTTTTTATTTAGTGAATCTTTTACTTGATTATTCAATTGTTCCTTATGTGTTCGATATTCATCCTTAGGGATAAATTATTACTTCTAACAACACGGTGCACTTGACGTAAAAAGTCATCAAGTTTTTGGAGCTGTTGTCGGAAAACAGTTTAATTTTTTAGTACAAATTCCTAAATATTGTGAATATTCTAACTGTTTTTAATTTTTGTTTATATTTGTTAATTGTTTTTATTTTTTGTTTATTTTATTTTATTATAGATTTTTTTATTTTAATTTGTAGATAAGTTGTTATTTATTTTAATTTATTTTCATATTTTTTGAATTTATTTGTTTTTATTTATTTTTTTATTTAATTGGAATTCATTTTATTCTGTTTATTTTTTAAATTTAAGAAAAATATTTTGTTACTGCTAGTGAATCCTTGTGCTAACCTTTGATTTAGCTGTCTTATTTGATATTGAGAGGTCAAATTAGGAAAGACCAATTATTATTTGAAGTAGAGATTGAAAGGACAACCAAAAGAAACAGAAAGACAAAGACAAAGAAGAGGCAAGGAGACACTATAGAGGAATCCTCAACCACTTTTTCTTTTTCCACTATTATTTTTCAGGAGGAAAGCAACATGGCGGAAGAGCAAGCACCACCCCCTAGGAGAAACACTTGGAGATTATGCCATGCAGTAGGGGCCAAGGCATTTTTCTAGTATTGCAATTTACAACAATGGATCATGAGAATCCATAAACACATTTGGCTACATTCTATGAATTGGTGGGAACAATGGGTTTTCAATCAGCTGATATTGAAATTGTTTATATGTGCTTATTTCCTTTTTCATTGGTAGGAAAAGCTAAAGAATGGCTCAAATCACATCCAAATAAGAGCTTCATTAGTTGAAAGGATGTAGAGGAAAGTTTTCTACAAAGATTTTTTCCAATCTCTCGCTACATCAAAGCAAAGTCTGAAATCTCTATGTTCAGACAAGGACCAAATGATGCTTTTTGCGAGACATGGGAGAGATTCCAAATGATGTTGAGAAAATGCCCAAATCATGGGTTTGAAGATATTGCTCAATTGAGTATATTTCTTAATGGTCTCGGATTTGATACTAAGATGCTTTTAGATACTGCAGCTGGCGGAACAATGATGATTGTTGATGTATAATAAGCGACAAGGATTATTGATGCATTGACATCAACTAATTATCAAGCCCAACATGATCGACAAGGTATTCAGGAGAAAGGATTGTTAGAGTTCAATACTTCAGATGCACTCTTTGCTTAGAATAAAATTACGAGACAACATATTGAGACATTAACTCGACAAATGGCTAAATTGCCTCAACAATTACAAGTCGTGCAATCATCTCAGAGCCTGAGTAAACCAATCAGGTGTGATTTTTGTGGAGGTGATCATCCTAATGGTCATTGTTCTTATCAAAACAATTCATCTGAAGCTGAAGTAAATTACATGGGTAATTGATGACTTTTTACGGCAAGTGAATCGCGTTTTCATAAGTAATAATGTGTCCCTAAGGACAGATATCGAACCCACAAGGAACAGTTGAATAATTAAGTAAAAGATTCACTAAATATAAAACATAATGATAAAGTTTTTTGGGTTTTGTTAAGATGGTAATGATTAATAAGAAAACAAGTCCAATAGTTTGTGGCTTTAATTGGAAAATAGGGATTGGGTCATCTTTCTCACTCTTGTATATTTTGATTAGCCTAACAATATTATGACCTTTGATTAATATTGTTGCTGGTATAAAAATCATTTATATCAATTCCTCGCATATTTATAAAAACAACGTATCATTACAATTAGATGTTGATAGCAATTAACATTTCAAGTATATTCCTAACACTCAAATATGTTAAGTATTATTGTTTAGGTCAGAACCCTAAAAATACTTTCCAGCCAAATTTAAGATTCTAGATCAAGAATTAGAAGCAAAACAAAAATACCAATAATCAATCAAGAACTAAATATTTTAGATATTACCTCAATACATAAGAGTTTGAAAATATTACTCTCAATCCCAAAGGTAGAATCAGCCACACATCTTCTAACACCTTTTATTCTCCCAATTGGATTACAATTTACTCAATGGTGTTTTCCTCTCAATCTTGCACACTAAGGTTATGCCTCAAGCCCCCTATTTAACCTAATTTGCGTGGGCTTAAGTGAATTCTTGCTTGGGCGCTAATGGGCTCTGATGCAATCCTAACTTGTTTTGGCTTCTTCTTTGTTGTAGTTTTGTATGTTGCAGAAAAATGGACTTGGAAGAGACATCAATGGTTGAATTGAAGTGTGGAGAATATGAAAGGAAGAGGAGAGGTAGAGGCTTAGAATAGGTGTGGCCAACTTCTAAGAAGATTCAAGAAAACACTAATAGAAGGGCAAACTTGAGAATGAGAATTTGAAGAAAAATGAGCTAGCAACTTGAGCAACATTTCATTATCAATTCAAATCTGATTTACAAGGGGACTAACACTTGTATTTATAGTGCTATGGGCAGCCAAGGTGCAAGTTTTAACCCTAAAAACTCTTCGAATGGTCTAAAGTTGCATTAAGTCCAAGGAAACCCAATTGTAATTCTAGCTAAACTCTTTCTTTTTCTATTTACACCCTATTCTAATTGGCCCAATACATGGCCCATGAAAATTTTCCTAAAACATGGCCCAAGATAATAGCTGAAATACAAGCCCAAAATAAAGCCTATACTACTTTGTATAAATTTATAAGGCTAGGAAATTTGGAAGAAAAGTTAAAACTTAATTCTCCATAAAAATAGATTTTTTTGAACTCCTTCTTCTTCTCCCATTCTTCTAGCCATGGCCCTAGTTAAATGCCAAATATGTGTCATTTCAAATGGTCCTCCACCAAACTCGTTTGTGCGAGTAAAACGTAAAAGGGCCCAACTTTGTTGGCACTATCTCGCTCGAGCAAGATCCACTTGTGGCAGTTGATGCTTTTTTGTGCGTTTGGGCCACTTTGTTGAGTATTAGTGCAATCCAACTTTCTCTTTTTAGCTTTGTATATTTTCCTTTTGCCCAATTATTTCCATTCTCCCCTAGAATCCTAAAATTAACACAAAATTTGGGAATAAGTCATTCCTATTCAATTATAAATCATAAAATATGTAAAAAGATAAAAAAAAAAATTGTAAATAAGGGTTATTTTATACTTCTTTTAGGAATTAATACTTATAAGTGCCTATATTTTGATATGAAATATTACTCAAATTTTTCATTTATCAACTCTCCCCAATTTAGAATCTTGTTTGTCGTCAAGCAAAGTAAATGAATATATTTGAATTTAAATATCAAAAGAGTTTAATTCACTAAGCAACAAATTAAATTTGAAACTTATGATGCCTCTAAATTCAAATATAAAAAATATAGATACAATCAACTTCCAGGATCAAATCAAAACAAATAAATGACAATTCATTAAGGAATTCATTCCCATGTGCTCACAAGTAAGTGTTTCTCTATATTTCCGTTGAATCATAACAAATCACAGTTGCTTTTCATTTCATCTTCCTATCACAAACATATTAGAAACATATCATTAAAGGTTTAGGGTGCAATAACAAAAAAAAAATTTAGCTCAAAAGGGATATAAAAAAAATGAATTCTAATAAGATAAAAGTTTGCTATTTGGCTTCGAGTTCCTAATTAACACAAATGTCTCAATCATCTTCATGCTCTTTTATGATATAATAAAAAATAAAAATTAAGCAACCACAACTGTCAATTCATTAGTAAAACTCTCAATGGTTTAAGGTTCACACACTCACTTGGTTTAAATAGCCTCATTCCTTTTTGTTTTGTCATTCTCTATCCTAATTAATAATCCTGTTAAATTTTAATGTATCACAATTTTAACTACATTTGAATAGGGATTCAATCATATTTTCTTTGCTAACATGTGTCTAATTCATCTCACTATTTAATATTTAAACACAAATTCCTTTTTTTCACACTTCAAACTTAATATTGCAGTTCTTTTTTATTTAAGAAAAATAAATTAGAAAACAAATTAAATTAAAAGTGATAATAATTTAAGAAAATAATGCAAGACATAAAACTAACAAAAAACAAATAACATAAAATTTATTCAAGAATACCAAAATAAGCAAATAAAACAAACTAAGAAAATAAGAAAATAAATATAAATAACAAATAAAATAATAAAAACTGAAAAGAAATAAAACTAGAAAAAATAAACCATATTTTTGCTTATTCCTCCCTTCCTAAGAAGTCATCCAACTTTGTGTTGAAATCATCATCTACAACTGTAGATGGTTCAACTTCATTTGTTATATCTGCCCCCTGAATAATAGAACATGTCCCCAAGCCAAAGTTCATAAGTTGTAAATTGATTGGGAAGCATATAAGGATTGGGTTGCCTTTGATAAATTTTATTTTATTTTATTGGAAATTTTGCTCGCTTAAGCGAGATTTGTTAGAATTAATGGCCTAAACAAGAGGGAGCGGGGGGGGGGGGGGTGATGGAAGATGCCCCAGCACCAACCCTTTAAGAGGCCACCAAAATGCTACATTGAGGCAACCACTAGAATTATGGTCAAAGAGGGGTCAAGAGGACACATTTTACATGTCATAAACTCTAGTGTAGAATAGTTTTTTAAATTCTTGTCAAAGTAGCATAGGAATTTTCTTTTGTAAAATTGTTTAATTTGTAATTAGGATGAATTTTGGCTCCTAAAAACCAACCTAAGTTAGATTAGGGTTTCTAGAAACTCCTAAACTAACTTAGGCCGGTCACTTTAGGCCTTTAGGCAACCCATGAGACACACCATGTCACGCTTGCCATGTGTGCTCTCATTTAGGCGCCAACTTCATTTCATTTTGTTTACATTTCCCTTTCATTTGGCTATTCATTTCCGGCCTCCTAGTCCTATATAAGGAGACCTTTGGCTGCTGAAATTGTAAGGTTAATTGAATAGTGAAATGCTGCCAAAATTGTGTCATTCTCACTCTTTGCCTAAACTCTCTTAGGAATAGGCTTTTAATCTTCAAACCTTCACCTACAAAGGGAGTTGACCGAACCACTCCTACTATTCCTACTTCTCATGCACCTCCAAGGCTATCACAACTCCTAGGAGAGCTGTTCCGTCCGGTTGACCTGGGACGTCTTCGTGCGCGACCTCAACCGTCAGCTAGGGACTCCTTCCCACTGGTTACCTGTGAATTCCTACAAGGAAGGAAAAAAGGGGCGCCCTAGCGGCCGTTTGCACTCCGATGCTCAAGTCAGCCAGCAAGAAACACCAAAAACTGTGCACCTCCGTATCGGAGCACCGCGTATGGCACTCTGAAGGTGGTAAAAGGAAACTGTGTCTAGTGTATATTTCTCCTTCTAGCAAAAATCTTTCCCTAGTCCCTTGTGCGTAACCTCAAGGCTCGAGCAAGCAACTAGAGAGTTTCTGGGAAATTTGCCAAAAGTTCGAACCCCATCTCAGGCGCTATTTATACTACCCCAGCATTTAAAGCGCCTTTAATCATAAAACGTAGCGCATTTAATTAGCGCATTTAATTATAAAATGTAGCGCATTTAAGACGTTAAAAACGCTCGGGAGCCTTTATAGTACCTTAAACGCTCGAAACGGAAACTATATTAAATGACTTTAATTACCTGGTACCTGGCTAAATGGCGTTTCTATTCTGACCTGGCTGCTGTACACGTGGAGGGCCTCACAGCGCCATGGCCCCATCTGGGGGCGTTTCTTCGTGTGAGTCCTCCTGCTTGGGAGTGCTACTGTGCAAGGGGTGACTTTTTGCGTGCCAACTCATGCCCCCAATCATCTAGTCACTCACTTTGAGAGTGTATCTGCCTTCCTCTCGTACCCTGCACCCGGCTACCCTGGGCGTGACCCTCCTCTTGAGTCGTATCTGTCCCAAAGGCGTCTCTGGGGCGGCAGGGGTACTTCACGAGTCAGGCTGCTCTACACTGGTGTTGTCACTATGGCCTTGAAGCCACCTTTTCCTTCTCTTTATCACTATTCCCTAGTTATCAGGGGTCTGAGGCCTTCCCACGGCGTCGCCCCCTCCATGGTCTTTCCTACCCATGGGTGTCGGGGAGTGGCGTTGTGGTCACCTTGCTTTTGTGTCATTCCACCTTGGCGACACCTTGCTAGGCGACGCCTTATCCTGGCGACGCCCTGCTAGGAGACACCTTATATTGGCGATGCTTCCTCTTGGCGACGCTTCCTCTTGGCGACGCCTGCGCTTGGCGTCACCCCCACCTGGGCGACGCCTTACGTTGACTTTGACCTCGACGCTCACTTTGACCTTGACGCTGACTTTGACCTTGACTTCGTCAACGCCCGGGTATGGGACGGTACAAGAGCCTTGTTCCACCATCAATCAATGGAGCTTCCGCATTCATCAACAAAATCTGCAAGAAAAGAGACACAAATCCATCATTTGGTATCATGAGCATAGGTTCTACAAGAGCTAAGTGTCTTCTCTCATTTTTGTGTTTGTGTTCTTCTTATTTTCGTGTTGTTCATCACTTGTTCATGTTGTCTTGCTGTTTTTTGCTTTTTAATTTGATTTAGTTGTTGTTTTAAGCAATTCAATAGGTGCAAAATGTTCAAATTGTTCTTGAGCTTCTTATTTTCATATTTTGTGTAGGAATCTATATGAAATTGTGTTGCTATTTTGATTTTAGGTTGTTTGAGTCTTTTTTGAAATTTTGTTCGGTTCATATGATTTCTTTTGAGTCATTTTATTTTCTGAATCCTTTGATGTTTTGTCTAGTCGTGTATTTCCTAAATTTGTCATCAAATCTTTGTTGTGCTGAATTTGTTGATAATTTTGGTTTCTTGATTTAATTTGAGTCCAGATTTATATTTCTGTGTTTGTTGATCCTTTGGTGTATTTTTCTTTTATTTGTAGTTCATATTTGTATGCTTGTTCCATACAAATTCATATACATCTACTCCATTGTGTTTTTGAAGTTTCTTATTCTGTTTTTAAATTCCAGAATTAGGACTCCTCTGTTTTTCAATTTCTGCATTGGCTGTTTTTTGTTATGAAATTTTAATACGTTGAAGAAAAATTCTGAAAATCTGGATTAATACAGTTTGATGTGTTAGAAAATCAAGAAAAAAAGAATCAGATGAAAAGACAAAATAGAAAAAAAAGAGTGCATTCTGGTGCCAAAATATACGGTACTTGGACAGTGATTTTGAAAAATTTATCACAATTATTTGGTGCATGCTTTTGGTGTGATTCTAGTGCCAAAAGTTTTCTAAGACATTGAATTGTTTGTGGTTAAGTTTTCAGAAGCAAATTTAAAATAGCCTGCTCAGCATAAATATTTTAAGTCACGCTTTCTGAACCTTAGTTTTCCAGTAGTGCTGTTTTGGTTTTTCAAATCAATTCTAGTGCCTTTCTTTAGGTTCCTTTTGTGTGCCATCCGTTATTGAGTGCCTATTTTTATTTGCTTGTCCAATATCATTCTGAACTCTTTCTAAGTTGTGTCACATAATTCAAATCCATTTGCTGTGGTACTGTTTTTTTAAATTTAATTTGTTTCTTGCTTTCTTTTCTTGACCTCTAAATTGTTGGTGGATAAATTCAATTGGTGTTTGTTAAGTAGAATTGTTTTTGTGGTAAGACTACCTCTACTTAGTAGGTACTGTTTTGGAGAATTTAATTGCCTATTCATAAGAGGTTAAGGCAAGGAGAAACAGCAAACACAAATACAAATACCAAACACATACACTTTGAAGGACACAACAAAGAAGAGCAATTACAAGTCAAAGGAGTGCATAGTATAGAAAGCTGAAATTTAATTTGTGCAATTCAATTTTTTTGTATTTCCTTGAGTTGTAATTACATTTAACCTTTGTTTAATTAGTGGATTAATCACGTATAGACGGTGAGTGTGTCTTCAAAGGCTCAAAGTGTCTAGAAGCCTCAACTAGGAAACGTCTAGTTTAAGGCTTTGTAGATTAGCAATCTTTAATTGTGCTTAGCTAGTTTGTTTTACGTTAATTACTTCTGTAGTTATGCTTAATTGTGTACGTCAATTACTTGCTTAGTTTTGATTAATTGCTTTGTTTGTTAATTGCTTTGCATTGTTTTCTTTTGCATAAAATTTGATTTTTCATTCCTCATTGTGGTCTAAGTAATTTACTTAGAAAAAGAATTGTGTGAAGTTTTTTTAGGGATAGGTTTCGGCAAGGAAAGACTTGGTACTTAAGAAGTCCTAGTGACTCACCTCTCTTTCCTGGAAAGCTACCTTCACTACATTCCTCTTCTTTCTTGAAGTAAAATACTTTTAAACACAAATCCCTAGTCATGTCAACTCACTCTTCTAAATCTAGTGAAAGTGGTATAAAGTCCATCACATCTCTTATAAAACAACTAGCCAAGGACTTTCAATCACTCTCATATAGACAATTGGAGCATGAAGCCCAAATCAAGGAGTTGAGAATGACTAAAGAAAAGGATGAGATTTCTCAAAAAAAAAAAAATACATTCTCATGCATCTAGTTCTCAAAATCTTGATTCTTTTGGGGAGGAAAGTCTTAGGATAAATGAGTATTATCAACCACCCCCAAGGAGAACTAGAAGAGATAGAAGAGAACAAGAGAGCCCAAGAGAGCTTAGGGTAGACCTACCCCATTTCCATGGAAAAGAAAACGTAGAAGTCTATTTAGATTGGGAAATGAAGGTAGAACAACTATTTGCTTGCCATAGAGTGAGTGAAGAAAGAAAAGTACCCCTAGACACTCTTAGTTTCCAAGGGAACGCTATGTATTGGTGGACATCTTTAGAAAGAGATAAGCGTCTTCATAGGGAGCCTCCCATAGAGTATTGGAATGACCTTAGGGGAGCCCTAAGGTGCCGCCATATACCCTCCTACTATAATAGGGAGTTGATGGACAAGCTCCAAAGACTCCAACAAAAAACAATGAGTGTAGAGGAGTATAGGCAAAAGATGGATCTATACATGATGAGAGCCTCCATTAGGGAGAATGAGTCCACCACCATAGCTAGATTCTTAAGTGGGCTAAATCTTGAGATAAGAGATAGGATTGAACTTTTACCTTATCAAGACTTGAATGACTTGGTTCAACTTTGTATCAAAGTTGAACAACAAAATTTAAGGAAAACTTCTAGTCAAAGGGTAGGTTCATATCCTAACTCCTATCCCAAGAGAGATTTTAAAAGGGAGGAGAGTACATCTAAGGAAACACCAAAAGAGACTCCTAAACCCTTAGGTAAAGATATGCTCACTCCACCCATTCGCACTAGGGATGTTAAATGTTTTAAATACTTTGGAAGAAGACATGTCCAAATCAAAGAACCTTGTTTTTAAAAGGAATAGATGAATATACTAGTGGTGATGACGAACCTAGTGAGAAAGAAAAAGGGGGAGATGAAGAAAGAGTGTATCCTTTAGAGGGGGAATTATTGATAATTAGAAGAACCCTCAACAATCAACCTAGTGCAACCATGGAAACACAAAGAGAAAACATATTTCACACAAGATGTAAAGTTTTAGAAAACATATGTTCTCTCATTGTGGATAGTGGTTCATGCTGCAATTGTTGTAGCACTAGGTTGGTTGAAAACTTAAATCTACAAGTAGTCCCTCATCCTAAACCTTACAAGCTTCAATGGATAAATGAAGATGGGGAACTAATTGTAGATAAACAAGTGAAAGTCGAGTTTTCTATAGGTAACTACCAAGACAGTGTTTTATGTGATGTAGTACCTATGGAAGCTTGCTACATTTTATTGGGTAGACCATGGCAATTTGATAAGAAAACCTTGCACAATGGTCTAACCAATGAGATTACCTTCACCCACAAGAAAGAGAAGTTTGTACTTAATCCTTTACCACATTCCCAAGTGGTAAGAGATCAAATACAAAATGAAACAAAAGAGGGATGAAGAGAAAAGAAAAATCAAAATAGAAAAAGAGAGGACTCTTAGGGAACAAAAGGCGTGGGAGAAGAGTGTTCCTTCCCACAAGGTCATTCAACAAGACAAAAGAATTAAAAATACCTTTGAAAATATGCTTCTTATTGAACAACTTAGCCTTACCTTTTGTAAAGGAACACTTGCAAGCATAGTAAAAAAAGAAGAATCCTTAAAAGAGGCTTGCATAGATAAAAATGTAGTAGATTATTTTACATATGTGCTAAGATATCACCAAGTGAAGGTCAAGTTATCTACAGGCATCTACAAAGATAAAATTTTATGTGAGGTAGTGCCTAAAGAAACTTGTCATGTCTTATTGAGACAACCATTGCAAAGTATTAAAATTTTCATGAACAATGGTTGTATCAACAAGACTACCTTCACACATAAAAGAGAAATTCTTCATGAAGGAGAACTCATGGGCCAAATTAGAGTTGATAAAACTCTAGAGCTTTTAAAAGGAAAATTCTTTTGGTCACCCATGAGAAACGATGTTCAAAGACATTACCCTAGATGCATTTCTTGCTTTAAAACTGAAACTAAGGCAATGTCTCATGAACTCTATAATCCTTCACCTTTTGCAAATGTTCCATGGGAAGATATAAACCTAGATTTTATATTAGAGCTTCCTTGGACAACAAAAGGTTTTGATTCCATTTTTATGGATAAGCTCTTCTCTAGAGAAGTAATAAGACTTCATAGTTTATCTCCAAGCATAGTATTGAAAAGAGCTCCAAAATTTGAAAACCATTTTTTGAGGATACTTTTAGAAAAACTTGGAACTAAGTTGTACTCTTCAAATTCTTATCTCCCTCAAACGAATGGTCAAAATAACATTGAAAACATAGCTCTTTCTATTATGCCTAGAGTAATCATAAAAGGCAAACACAACTCTAGAGATGAACATGCATACAATAGAGTAGTCCACAAGACTACTAATATTTCTACATTTGAAGTTGTATGTGGATTTAATCCTCTTTTTCCTTTTCATTTGTTACCATTTCCTAATCAACAAAGATTTGTGCCTAAGGAAAAAGTAACAAAAACCGAATATGTTAAAATACATAAGAGGATAAAAGAACAAATACAACAATCAAAAGATAAATATTGTAAAAAGTTGCCCAAAACAATAGAAAAACAAAAAGAATGGCAACTTCATAAAATTGATTTTTATACATTTGCTTCAACTAACTCATTTGCTTTGTTTGAAGATTCCCATAGATGGACGTTTGATCCGAGAGGACAAGCTTAGTTGTCAAAGCAAGAGGTTGCTATCCGAGATCGACACTGTGGATCTGAGGATAGATTTTCTCAAGAAGGAGGAGATGATGGACACCATCCAGCCATATACATCCACCTACTTTTGACAAGGATGAAGCCTTGGATTTGAAGACAAATCCTTTTCAAGAGGGAGGGGATGATGTAAGAGGCCCCAACACCAACCCTTTAATAGGCCACCAAAATGCTACATTGAGGCAACCACTAGAGTTATGGTCAAAGATGGGTCAAGAGGACACATTTTACATGTCATAAACTCTAGTGTAGAATAGCTTTTTAAATTCTTGTCAAAGTAGCATAGGAATTTTCTTTTGTAAAATTGTTTAATTTGTAATTAGGATGAATTTTGGCTCCTAAAAACCAACCTAAGTTAGATTAGGGTTTCTAGAAACTCCTAAACTAACTTAGGCCGGTCACTTTAGGCCTTTAGGCAACCCATGAGACACACCATGTCACGCTTGCCATGTGTGCTCTCATTTAGGCGCCAACTTCATTTCATTTTGTTTACATTTCCTTTTCATTTGGCTGTTCATTTCCGGCCTTCTAGTCCTATATAAGGAGACCTTGGGCTGCTGAAATTGGAAGATTAATTGAATAGTGAAATGCTGCCAAAATTGTGTCATTCTCACTCCTTGCCTAAACTCTCTTAGGAATAGGCTTTTAATCTTCAAACCTTCACCTACAGAGGGAGTTGGCCGAACCACTCCTGATATGATTCCAATAACACAATATGAATGATTCTTGAAATTCTTAGGAATCAACTTGAGTTGGATATGAGGTAGGCACTTTTTCATAAAATTAGATCAAGGTTCTATGTTCAAGAACTCACCAAGACTAGTACCAAACCCAAACTCACATGGAAGATCCATGTATTGTCAATTGAATCAAAACAACAATTATGAATGAAGAAGAAGCAAAGATGATCGGTAGAAATAAAAAGGAACCGAAGCAAAACACAAAGGAAACTAAAAATGCCGAACTGAAAAATGCAAGAACTCAAACTAAGACATGAACATAAAAAGAGAAGGAAGGAAAGAGAAGAGAAAACTCATGAAGATGGAGGAATGGTTGGATGAACACGCCACTTAGAGGATGGAGACTCCAAGATGAGTGTGTTATGCCGCCACTTGAGGTAACCATGAACTCTCAAGATAAGACTAAGTGAGGAAGGCACAAAGCTCTCCAATTCTCTCTCAAATTGAGTAGAGTTTCTCTAATTCAAAATTCAAATCTGAAAAATACAAAGGCAGCACCTTAATTTATAGCCTAGAGGTGCTGAAATGCAAAGCTAATTAAATTCACAATTCCCCCCAAATTACATGAAAGTGGCGCCAAGCATGAGGAAGGTGTGACTTCCTCTCTCACTTTGGCACCTCCCTATTACTCCTACACCTCTCTACTAAACGCACAACCCCTTAAGACTCCTAAACTAAAGACCTAAAGATGCTTTGACAAAAGAGGTTTCTTATGTTTCCCTCTAAGCACTTTCAAACAAAGAAATTACAAAAAGAGAAAACAAACGTCCATTAGCTCCTAAAGCCTTGAACATGCTCCTTGTAAGCCTTTGAGGTGGGCTTTGAACTCCATGAGCGTCCTCCATTTGAGCCTCAACCTCTTCTTGCTCTTGATGATTGGCCTCCATGTCCACTTGAGCTTGATCTCCATCATACTCCCCGAGTTGGAGAGAATTCGACCACGAATTCTGGAGACCTACAGAAAAAGGAGTTAGATCACTGATATTAAAAGTATGACTACCTAAGAATGTATCAGGCATATCTAACTCATAAGCATTGTCATTAATCCTCTTGAGGACTTGGAAAGGTCCATCCCCTCGAGGCATTAGTTTTGACTTCCTTTGAGTAGGAAAACGATCCTTCCTCAAATGAAGCCAAACCCAATCACCTTCCTCAAACAACAATGCTTTTCTCCTTTTATTGGCAAGTTCAGCATACTTGCCAACCTTCTTCTCAATTCTCTTCTTGATGTCTTTATGCAAAGTTTTCACAAAAGAAGCCTTTTCATCCCCATCTTTGCACCAAACATCTCCAAGAATGGGAATAGGAAGAAGATCAAGAGGTGTTAAGCGGTTAAACCCATAGACAACCTCAAAAGGAGAATGTGAGGTGGTAGAATTTACTACACGGTTATATGCAAACTCAACATGGGGTAGTAAATTCTCTCACACTCTAGGATTCCCCAAAATGAAACATCTCAATAGTTGTCCCAAAGTTCTATTCACCACCTCGGTTTGACCATCAGTTTGTGGGTGGCAAGTGGTAGAAAATAAAAGTTTAGTTCCAAGCATGCCCCACAAGGTCTTCCAAAAGTGACTTAAGAACTTGGGATCTCTATTGGACACAATAGATCTAGGGATCCCATGCAAGCGAACCACTTCTTGAAAGAAGAGGTTTGCAATATGACATGCATGATCCACTTTGTTGCAAGGAATAAAGTGAGCCATCTTTGAAAAACGATCCACTACCACAAAAATGGAGTCCTTTCCCTTTGATGTCTTGGGTAATCCTAATATGAAATCCATAGATATGTCAACCCAAGGCATTGAAGGGATAGGAAGAGGAGTATATAAACCATGGGGATGCATCTTAGATTTAGCTTTGCGACAAGCTATGCATTTATCATACAAACTATGAACATGTTTATGCAAATGAGGCCAAAAGAAATGTTCATGCAACACATTCAAAGTTTTAGCAACCCCAAAGTGACCCATTAAACCCAAAGACGTTTTCCTTTAAAAAGAAAGCCATCTTGTATAAAAAAATCTTTGTGTCCTCCCTTAAGACACTCTTGATAGATGAAAGAAAAATCAACGTCATCATGATAAAGTTTCTTAATGTGATCAAAGCCAAGATATTGAGAACTTAAAAGATTTAGCAAAGTATATCTTCTAGAAAGTGCATCCGCCACAATGTTTACTTTGCCTTGCTTATGTTTGATCACATAAGGAAATTGCTCAATGAATTCCACCCACTTAGCATGCCTCTTGTTAAGCTTGTTTTGGCTTTTCAAAAACTTAAGAGATTCATGATCACTATGTATCACAAACTCTTTAGGAAAAAGATAGTGTTGCCAAGTAAACAAAGCCCTAACAAGTGCATATAATTCTTTATCATAAGTGGAATAATTGAGATGACTTCCCTTCAATTTCACTAGCAATCAATCACAGATTACAAACACTCAACACCACAAAAAGGTGATCTTAATCACACAAGAACACTCACCCTCTTTGCTTTTCACACAACCACAGCCGAAACACCCTCTGACCTTACAGGTTAACAAACTTTACAAGTATAGAAAAGAAACAATTACAAGAATAAAAAAGGAACAAATTACTCCTAGTATTATAGCAATCACAGAGCTCCTAAGATCAGTTCTTAAACCAATGCACAACCTCCTAAGAAGGCAATCTTGCAAAACTTTGAATCAAATCTCTTCTAAAAAATATTTTCAATCTCACTTTTTGTGTGTTTTTTAATACAAAGAGAAACCAGATCTATAGCTCTTAAATCTAGTCATTTTAGGCAGTTAATCAAGAGCCAAATCAGTTTTAATTCGACAGAAAACATATTTAACAGGTTTTGAAATGTGACAATCAGCCAACGCAATTTTGAGAATGTCTTTACAGTGCTTAGATTGACACAGGAAGATGCCTTCTTTGGATTGATTGATCTGCAACCCAAGAAAGAAAGAGAGTTCCCCCATCATTAACATCTCAAACTCTCCCTGCATAGCTGTTACGAATTCTTCACACAATTTATGATTAGAAGAGCCAAGGATAATGTCATCTACATATATTTGGACTAAGATTACAGCAGAATCAGATTTTTTAATGAAAAGGGTTTTGTCAATCTTCCCTCTTTCATAGTGGTGAGATAGAAGAAAACTACTTAACCTTTCATACCACTGCCTTGGTGCTTGCTTAAGACCATACAAGGCTTTCTTCAATAGAAGAAGAGTTACAACTTGTGAAAGAAAATGGTGAATACACCACAAAATCAAAAAGATCTTCAAAAGCATCTAACTCTAGGTTGAGTGATTCATATGATGAAAAAAGTCTTAGAATGCATGATTATTATCAACCTCAACCTAGGAGAGTTAGAAAGGAAAGGAAAGAAAGTCCAAGGGAGGTTAGGGTAGAGTTACCTTATTTCTATGGAAAAGAAAATGTAGAAACATATCTAGATTGGGAAATGAAGGTAGAACAATTGTTTGCTTGCAACCATGTGAGTAAAGAGATAAAGGTACCCTTAGCCACCCTAAGTTTTCAAGGTAATGCTATGTATTGGTGGACTACCCTTGATCGAGATAGACGTCTTCATAAGGACCCTCCCATAGAGTATTGGAATGATCTTAGGGGAGCCTTAAGACGCCGACATATTCCCTCCTATTATAATAGGGTGTTAAAGGACAAGCTCCAAAGACTCCAACAAAAGACTATGAGTGTAAAGGAATATAGGTAGAAAATGGAATTATACATGCTGAGAGCCTCAATTAGGGAGTCTGAACCCACCACCATAGCAAGATTTTTAAGTGGGCTTAACCTTGAGATTAGAGATAGAGTTGAACTTTTGCGCTACCAAGACTTGAATGATTTAATTCAACTTTGTATCGAAGTTGAACAACAAAATTTGAGAAAAACTTCAAGTCATAGGGAAAGCTCATACTCTAACTCTTATCTTAAAAGGGTGTATAAAAGGGAGGAAAGCTTACCAAAGGAAAAACCAAAAGAAACTCCCAAGAGTATAGAAAAAGATGTACTAACCCCACCAACCCGCAGTAGAGATGTCAAATGTTTCAAATGTTATGGTAGAGGTCATGTAAAAGCCCAATGCCCAAATCAAAGAACTATGTTCCTAAGAGGGGTAGATGAATACAGTAGCAATGACGATGAACCTAGCGAGATAGAAGAAGAAAATAGTGAGGGAGCATATCCATGTGAGGGGGAGTTAATGATGATCCGAAGAACCCTTAACAATCAATCTAGCGTGAACCTAGAGACACAAAGAGAGAACATTTTTCTTACAAGATGTAAAGTTTTAGAAAATGTTTGTTCTCTCATTGTGGACAGTGGCTCCTGCTACAATTGTTGTAGCGCTAGAATGGTTGAGAAGCTAGATCTACAATTAATACCTCATCCTAAACCTTATAAACTTCAATGGATAAATGAAGATGGGGAATTAACTGTAGATAAGCAAGTGAAAGTCGAGTTCTCTGTGGGAAACTATAAAGATAAAGTTTTATGTGATGTAGTTCCCATGGAAGCTTGTCATATTTTGTTGGGTAGACCTTGGCAATTTGATAAAAAAAAAACTATGTACAATAGTCTTACCAATGAGATTACTTTCACCCACGAATAAAAAAAGTTTGTACTTTATCCCATATCACATTCACAAGTGGTAAAAGATCAAGTACAAATGAAACAAAAGAGGGATGAAGAGAAAAAAAATAAAAATAATAGAAAACCAAGAAAAATCCCTTAGGGAAAAAGAGGTGTGGGAGAAGAGTGTTCCTTCCCACAAGGTTATTCAGAAGGAAGAAAAATTTGAAAACAAAATTGAAAAGATACTTCTTTCTGAACGACCTTCCGACCTCCTGCTTTGTAAAGGAACACTTACATGCACTGCCACACTTACTAAGACTTGTATTCTACATCCTCAAGTAAAATAATTTGATGATATATTTTCTAAGGAAGGCCCTATAGGACTTCCCCCTTTTAGAGGAATAGAACATCAAATAGATTTAGTTACGGGAGCCAGTCTACCCAATAGACCAGCTTATAGAACTAATCCTGAAGAAACTAAGGAGAGAGAATCACAAGTACATGATTGATTGGAGAAGGGTTGGGTTCAAAAAAGCCTAAGTCCTTGTATTGTACCTATCTTGTTGGTGCCAAAAAAAGATGGCAAGTGGAGAATGTGTTGTGACTGTAGAGCCATCAATAACATCACCATCAAGTATAGGCATCCAATTCCAAGACTAGATGACATGCTTGATGAGTTGCATGGGTCAACCATATTTTCTAAAATTGATCTGAAAAGTGGATATCACCAAATCACAATTAAAGAAGGTGATAAGTGGAAAACTGTTTTCAAAACCAAATTTGGACTATATGAGTGGTTAGTGATGCCTTTTGGACTCACTAATGCACATAGCACCTTTATGAGGCTAATGAATCATGTCTTAAGGGATTGTATAGGTAAATATGTAATAGTTTATTTTGATGATATATTAGTGTATAGCCAAAGCCTAGAATCTCACCTAAGTCACCTTAGGGAAGTTCTCCTAGTGCTTAGAAACAATAGCTTGTTTGTTAATAGTGATAAATGTACTTTTTGTGTTTATACTATAGTCTTTTTAGGTTTTATAGTTAACAAAAATGGGGTACATGTTAACCTCGAAAAAATCAAAGTCATTCAAGAATGGCCAATTCCACAAAATGTAGGAGAGGTTAGGATTTTTCATGGTCTAGCTAGCTTTTAGAGAAGATTTGTGCCTAACTTCTCAAGTCTAGCTTCACCACTCAATGAGTTAGTGAAGAAAGAAGTTCCATTTTGTTGGACCGAGAAGCAAGATCAAGCCTTCAAGAGGCTAAAATCTCAACTCACTAATGCACCCATTATAGCTTTACCAAATTTTGCAAAAACTTTGAGCTAGAGTGTGATGCATCGGGGGTAGGCATAGATGTCGTGTTGTTGCAAGGGGGACACCCAATTGCTTATTTCAGTGAAAAACTTCATGGTGCCACCCTCAACTACCCCACCTATGATAAGGAGCTTTATGCACTTGTGAGTGCCTTAAAGAATTGGGAACACTATCTAGTTTCTAAAGAATTTTTCATTCATAGTGATCATGAGTCTTTAAAATATTTGAAAGGTCAACATAAGTTGAACAAACTTCATGCAAAATGGATGGAATTTCTTGAACAATTTCCTTATATTATCAAATACAAGAAGGGTAGTACAAACATTGTGGTTGATGCTCTCTCAAGGAGACATGCCCTATTTTCAAAACTTGGAGCCCAAATTCTTGGATTTGAAAACATAACTGAACTTTACAAAGAAGATCATGATTTTGCATCCATCTTTGCTAAATGTGAACATAGAGCACAAGGAGGATTTTATGTGTCTGAGGGGTATCTTTTTAAAGAAGGAAAACATTGTATACCTCAAGGAACACATAGAAAACTTCTTGTAAAAGAATCTCATGAAGGAGGTCTCATGGGCCATTTTGGAGTTGATAAAACTCTAGAGCTTTTAAAAGGAAAATTCTTTTGGCCACATATGAGAAGAGATGTTCAAAGACATTGGTTTAGATGCATATCATGTTTGAAAGCTAAGTCTAAAAAAATGCCTCATGGACTCTATACTCCTTTACCTATTGCAAGTGCTCTGTGGGAGGACATTAGCATGGATTTTATTTTAGGCCTTCCTAGGACAGCAAGAGGTTTTGACTATATTTTTGTGGTTGTGGATAGGTTTAGTAAAATGGCACATTTTATTCCCTGCCACAAGGTGGATGATGCTAATAATATCTTTAAACTATTCTTTAGAGAAGTGGTAAGACTTCATGGGTTACCTAGAAGCATGGTTTCGGAGAGAGATCCAAAATTTATAAGTCACTTTTGGAGAACCCTTTGGGAAAGGCTTGCAACTAAACTGAAATTTTCAACTTCTTGTCATCCTCAAACGGATGGTCAAACGAAAGTTGTAAATCGATCTCTTTCTACCATGCTTAGGGAGGTCATGAAGGGTAACCATAGATCTTGGGATGAGTATCTTCCCCATATTGAGTTAGCATACAATAGAGTAGTTCATAAAACTACTAATATTTCTCCATTTGAAGTTGTTCCGTCCGGTTGACCTGGGACGTCTTCGTACGCGACCTCAACCGTCAGCTAGGGACTCCTTCCCACTGGTCACCTGTGGATTCCTGCAAAGAAGGACAAAAAGGGCGCCCTAGCGGCCGTTTGCACTCTGACGCTCAAGTCAGCCAGCAAGAAACACCAAAAACTATGCACCTCCGTATCGGAGCACCGCGTATGGCACTCTGAAGGTGGTGAAAAGGAAACTGTGTCTAGTGTATATTTCTCCTTCTAGTAAAAATCTTTCCCTAGTCCCTTGTGTGTAACCTCAAGGCTCGAGCAAGCAACTAGAGAGTTTCTGGGAAATTTGCCAAAAGTTCGAACCCCGTTTCCATCATTCTCAGCGCTATTTAAACTGCCCAAGCATTTAAAGCGCTTTTAATCATAAAACGTAACGCACTTAATTAACACGTCTAATTAGAAAACGTAGCGCATTTAAGACATTGAAACGCTTGGGAGCCTTTATAGTACCTGGAACGCTCGAAACAGAAACTGTATTGAATGACTTTAATTACCTGGTACCTGATTAAAGGGTGTTTCTATTCTGACCTGGCTGTCGTACACGTGGAGGGCCTCACAACGCCATGACCCCATCTGGGGACGTTTCTGCCCATCGGGGACGTTTCTACGTGTGAGTCCTCCTGCTTGGGAGTGCTACTGCGCGAGGGGTGACTTTTTGGGGTGCCAACTCATGCCCCAATCATCTAGTCACTCACTTTGAGAGCATATCAGCCTTCCTCTCGTACCCTGCGCCTAGCTACCCTGGGCGTGACCCTCCCCTTGAGTCGTATCTGTGCCAAAGGCGTCTCTGGGGCGGCAGGGGTACTTCACGAGTCGGACTGCCCTACACTGGTGCTGTCACTATGGCCTTGAAGCCACCTTTTCCTTCTCTTTATCACTATTCCCTGGTTATCAGGGGTCTGAGGCCTTCCCACGGCGTCGCCCCCTCCATAGTCTTTCCTACCCATGGGTGTCGGGGAGTGGCGCTGTGGTCACCTTGCTTTTGTGTCATTCCACCTTGGCGACACCCTGCTAGGCGACGCCTTATCTTGGCGATGCCCTGCTAGGCGACGCCTTATCTTGGCGATGCTTCCTCTTGGCGACGCCTGCGCTTGGCGTCACCCCACCTGGGCGACGCCTTACGTTGACTTTGACCTCGACGCTGACTTTGACCTTGACTTCGTCAACGCCCGGGTACGGAACGGTACAGAAGTTGTATATGGGTTTAATCCTCTTACTCTAGATTTGTTGCCACTTCCTAATCCACAAGAGTTTGTGCATAAGGAAGGAGCTACAAAAGTTGAATTTGTTAAGAAAATGCATGAGAGCATTAAAGAACAAATACAACAACAAATAGAGAAATATATAAAACATAGCAATAAGGGGAAGAGAGAGATAATCTTTGAAGAAGGAGATTTGGTTTGGCTTCATCTTAGGAAAGATAGATTTCCAACTACGAGAAAGTCCAAACTTAGTCCCCGGGGTGATGGACCTTTAAAAGTCCTCAAGAGAATAAATAATAATGCATATAAGCTTGATTTGCATGCGGAGTACGGAGTACATGATACTTTTAATGTCATTGATTTAACTCATTTTGTAGGTAATAATGAAGAAGAAAAAGCATTGGATTTGAGGACAAATCCTTTTCAAGAGGGAGGGGATGATGGAAAAGGCCCAAGGACAAGCCCAAATGTAAGCCCAACAAAGAGAAGATTTGGGCCTACCACTAGAGCCATGGCCAAGAAGATTCAGGAAGATTGGAACATTGCTACTGATGGCAGGGAAAGCTTCTTGTATATGTTTAAAATGCCATAACTCTAGTGTAGATTAGGATTTAATTTTTGTCAAAGTAGAATAGGAGATTCTATTTGTAATTTTTCCTTAGATGAAATTTGGCACCTAAAAACCAACCTAGGTTAAATTAGGGTTTCTAAAACACCTAATTTAACCAAGGCCAGTTATGCTTAAGCCATGGAGAAAAGTACACATTTTCCACATGTTCCATATGCTACATGTGCTAAACGTTTTCCATCACATGTTCCATGTGCTCCATGTGCTATGTCCAAAAGTAGGCACCAATTTCAAACTTCTTTTCATTTGAATTTGGCTTGTAAATTCTGACCTTCCTTTGCTATAAAAGGATGTGCCTGGGTCATGAATTTCTCAAGATTAATATAGAGTGAATTGCTGCCAATATTGTGCCAATTTCACTCCTTGTCTCCTACCTCTCTAGGATAGACATTTAGTCTTCTATTTTCACCTATTCCAAGTGAGATGGCCTCACCACTCACTCTCCACACCTAGCATGCACCTTCAAGGAATCCACAAGCTCTACGTGAGCTCCTTGTTCATCTTCCATCATTGATGCTTCCGCCACTCCACCAAAGAAATTGCAAACGAATGAAGGCACAACTCCATCAAGTGGTATCAAAGTTAAGTGTGCCTTCATCTGATTTGTGTTTTCTTTGAAGGAGTGGTGGAAGCATCAATGAAGGAAGATAAACAAGGAGCTCACGTAGAGTTTTGGTTTCCTTGGAGGTGCATGTTTGGTGTGGAGAGTGAGTGGTGAGGTCATCTCACTTGGAATAGGTGAAAAATGAAGACTAAGTGTATATCCTAGGGAGGTAGGAGACAAGGAGTGAAATCGGCACAATTTTGGCAGCAATTCACTCTTCATTAATCTTACCAAATGAGAGCCAAGCACCTCAATTTATAGGAGAGAGGGCTTAACATTTTGGAGCCAAAAATTTAAAATTCAAAATAAAACTCTCCAATAAGAAGGTGTCATGTGGAGTCATGCTTTCCATGTTTAGCTAACACCTTCATGCTAAATCCTTTCCACTTCTATGTTGCCATGTGGACGTCCATGTGCTCCATGCCAAGGTATTTTCGTTCTCCAATATACATAATATGTTTTAGGGTTACATTGGGCTCAAAGAAGCCCAATTGTTATCCTAAATAGTCACTTTTAACCTAACTAGTCATATTTTACTATTGGCCCAAATACAAGCCCAAAAACCTATGCTAATTGGCCCAATTATTTTATGCTACTAGGCCCAATACATGGCCCATGAAATCCTAAACAACTTTATACAATTTACTTAAGCTAAAGCTTGGCCCACAAATAATGTTGACTAGTCAGCAAAAACTCAATCTTCTTGTGTTCTTCTTACCAAAGCTCTAGTTTATGTTTTGATGACTTGGAGGGCTTCTTGGATATGTTTGTACATTCCTTCGCCCTAGATTTGTCCTCTTGATTGGGCCTACCAAAATAAACAAAAGCCCAATTAGACCCATATTTGCAATTAAATCAATAAGCAACCTCTAGGTCTTCATCCTCCTTATTATGGGGTTGTGTGTGGCTAGACGGTTTCCATCATCCCCTCCTTCTTGAGAGGATCTGTCCTCAGATCTACAGTTGATCTTGAACAGTAGCCTTATTCCTGCTTCGAAAACTATGCTCGTCCTCCAAGATCAAATGTCAATCTATAGTAAACATCAAAAAAACATGATATAAATTTCTTTTTTAAAAGAAAATTAAAACAAAATAAAACTAAACAAAAATAAGGCCATTTATCTTTAAAATTCTTTTTAAAGAAAAACATAAGACCCCTTTCAAAAATATTTTTGTTCACTTTGTGTTGTTTATTGCCCAAGCTTGGCAACAACATCACAAAGTTTGGTTTTTGATATTTTTGTAAAGAAGAATAAGCATTATATAATTGAAAATAAGAGTTCAAAGTATTGCAATCCCTCGTTAAGGATTCCTTCCCAGCTATGCTTGCAGGGGGTGTCATAAAAGACTCTTCTTCTTTGTTGGTTTCCTCTTCTTCCTTTTCAATCAAACATTCTTCTGTATTTTTTGTGGAGGAAACATTAATATCTATTTTTGGTTCAACTCCAAACATAGACTTTTCTGCAAGCACATCCTCACAAGGGTTTTCTAGAGAAGATAAAATGTTATCGATATCTGATTCAACTCCAGAAAAAGAGTTTTTTGTATTTTCCTTTTCTATCATCACTTTTTCTCTCTTTTCTTTCTCTTCTCTATCTTTCCTTTCGTTCTCCTCTCTTTCTATTTTCTCCTTCTCTTCTTTCTTTCTAACAAGAGCTTGAAATGTTTCTTTAAACCCTTTTTCTCTTCTAGCATATTCTTTTTCTCCGTATATAAAGTTTCTTCCTTTTTCTACAAGCTCTTTCATTTCTTCTCTAAGCTTATTCTTTTTCACATATGAAAGCGGAACAAACTTTCTTCTCATACTCATCTTCAATTCATCCCAATTACGTATTTCTGATTTTCTGCCAATTCTAACATTAGTTTCCCTTTGTATCCACCAAGACCTAGCATATTCTTGAAAACTGAGGGTGGCTAAGGGTACTTTTCTTTCCTCACTCTCATGGAGGCAGACAAAAAGTTGTTCTACCTTCATCTCCCAATCTAGATATGTTTATACATTTTCTTTTCCATAGAAAAGAGGTAGCTCTACCCTAACCTCCCTTGGACTTTCTTTTCTTTCCTTTCTAACTCTCCCAGGTTGAGGTTGATAATTGTACTGACCAGGTCATCGGGTGTGATGACGTGGACAAGAGAAAGGTAGGTGGTCAAGAAGTCAACATAGTCGCCGTGTGTAGAAGCAGCGTTCTGCAGTATACATAATCGGTTATCACCGAGATGTGTCACCGCCAAGATGAGTCATCGCCCAAGAGAAGGACATCGCCTAAGCAAGACGTCGCCCAAGCGAGACGTCGCCCAAGTAAGACATCGCCCGAAGAGTCAACTCGCGTGACAGAAGCATTTCGCAGAGAAGAGGGCCCACACGATAGAATAACCCTAAGTTGGGTGGCGGCGCTATGGGACCCTCCGCACAGAATAAACGATCAAGTCAAAGGGGCACGTGACAATGCCCACGTGCTCATTAAAGATCTCCAAGGAAGGTTGCATGCATGACACGTGATTAATTAGGGCACCTAAATAGTATGATGGCACGAGAAATACAGTGCCTAAGTTAGAGCCCAAGTGGCCGCAAGGTTATTCATTGCACTCCAGATAAGGGAAGTCCATGAGCCAGATACGCTAAAATCCTAAGGATAGCGGCGCAAGGACCTTCTCCAAGGAACCCTAGATAATAGCAGCAACACAAAGGTAAACCCTAGTTTTCACCTATATAAAGGGCATGAAGAACCCTAGTAAGGTACGCTTTCACAGTTACACGGGTTTTCACCTAGTTCTCAAATAGACGCACAGAGCACAAACCCTAATTGTTCTTGACGGCGCATCCGCTGAGAACACAAGGCAATTAGGGCAACACAGTTTTAGCCACACAGTTTCAGTCATTGAGATTATTGCACAGTTTCTTGTTACTTTGGTGTTTCTCGCTAGCTGACTTGAGCGGCCGCGAGGGCGCCCCTTTGTTCTTCTTTTTCAGGTACTCATAGACGAGGCAGAACGAAGGTGCCCTAGCTCGTTAGAACAAGCCACGCATAAAGACGACCCAGGTCAACCGGCCGGAACAATAATACTCATGCATTCTAAGACTTTTTTCATCATATGAATCACTCAACCTAGAGCTAGATGTTTTTGAAGATCTTTTTGATTTTGTGGTGTATTCACCTTTTTCTTTAACAAGTTGTAACTCTTCTTCTATTTTAGCAAAATGAGCATCCCTTTCTTTTAGTAGGGTCTCATGTTGCAATTGTCTATATGATAGTGCTTGAAAGTCTCTAGCAAATTGTTTTAAAAGAGTTTTGGTAGACTTTCGATCACTTTCATTTGGACTAGAAGAATGAGAATACATGTTAAAGTTATGTGTTAAAAGTAATTACTATAAGAAAGATAGGTGGAGTAATGTAGGTAGATTCCTAGGAAAGGGAGGTGGGATCACTTGGATCACTTAAGTACCAAGCCTTTCCTAGCCATATTCTCTAAAAACTTTTACAAACCTTTATCTAAGTAATTCACTTAGAGCACAATCAAGAATGATAACACAATTTTATGCAAGAAAACACACAATTGAAAAATTGTTATCTAGAAAGCTTTAAACTAGACGTATCCTAAGGTAAGGCTTCTAGGCACATAGAACCATTGAAGAGACACTAACCGTCTAATGCTCAATTAATCCACTAATTGTTCAAGATTTAACACAATTACAACTCAAAGAAAAGACAATGAAAAATTGGATCAACAAATTTGAGTAAATCCTATTCTATGCACTTCTTTCTTTTTGGTACTCTTTCTATTTGCACTCCCTCTTTGTGTAGACTTGATACAAAATTTGTTGTTGTCCTCTTGCTATACCTCTTAAGGATATTCAACTTGGAGTATTCAAATTTTCACCTATTTAAGTGATAAGTTTCTTACCAAAGATGTTAGGTCCAAACTTATCAAGGCACCTTCAAAATTCTCCCACCAAGAAAGAGGTCAACAAAATTTAAAGCAACAAAAAATTCAAATTGTAATTGGGCTACAACAAAGAGAGTAGGTATATGGCATAAATTGAAATAGTAATTGAATGAATATGACAAACAAACAAAATAAGGCACTCAATAAAAGGTGGCACACAAATTGAACCTAAAGAATGACACTAGTATTGGATTAATAAAACCATAACAGTACTACTAGAACTTTGAGGTGTCAAAATGCGTGACTTAAACAATTTATGCTAAGTTGGACAATTCAAATTTGAATTTGAAATTTAAACCACAGACAGTTAAAGATCTTAACTCAATTTTGGCGATGGAACCACACCAAAATAATGTACCAATTAATTTTGATAAATTTTTCAAATCTGATGCCATTTCACTATTTTTTTCGTGCTAGAATTGCACACTGATTGTATTTGATTTATCATATTTTTTCTATTTTGAATTTTGCTTCACTTTTTTTTCACCTCCGTGCTAGAATTGCACACTGATTGTATTTGATTTATCATTTTTTTTCTATTTTGAATTTTGCTTCACTTTTTTGTAACACTTCAATCTGTTCAAATCCATAATTTCACAATTTTTCATAAACGAAATTAAATACTGTAAACAAAAACTGCCAGCACAAATTCAATAAAACAGAAGAAGCCTAATCTTAAATTAAAAACAATTTTGAAAATATACCCTAAACGTTTAGGATTACATTGAGTAAAAAAAACCAATTCACTACCAAAACTCTTAATTTTACTAGGGATTTATCAGGAGGGTTTACAATAACCTCTAGTAAAACTACATACTGGCGATTTTTTTAACACCTCGCGGTTTTTTAATAAACCGCATGCAAAGTTTTTTATTTACAAAGTAGAAGAGAGCTTTTACTACCTGTATTTTTTTTACGAAACAACACACTTACTGAGTCGGAGACCGTGCAGGGCTATCATCGTGGGAGCTGAGCGACTGAGCGACTTTTCAGTGTATATCAAAATCTCCAACTCTTCTGATTTCTTCATTTATCAATCGATGTTCTCTCATCTTCTGCCCTAATTTGTTTTTCGAAATTGATTTTTATTTTCCCCCATTGCACACAACCTAGATATTTTTGTGACGTGTTGTTTGTTTTTATGAACAAATTATTCTCTGCATTTTCGTTCTAGATTGCAGTACGTTCTCGTTCCAAGAACTACAATGCGTTTTACGGGTTCGGTGACTCGGATCTTATTGGATTTGTTCCTTTATTTTTTTTATTTTGTCATTGTGAGAAACTTTATATTTATGTTTTGCTTTATTTTTTTATGATTTGTTCCTGAGAGTCTGTATTTTGTAGAGGATGTTTTGGAATACTGAATAGTCTCAAAGATTGGGTAAAGTAACTGAAAAATTAGTAACTTCTTTTTTGTTTTCAATTTTATTTTATTTTTTAATTTGAAACTTGTTCGACGAGTGACAGTCTGTGGTGATGATGATTATGTTGTTTCCAGGCTTATAAGTTGAGTTAGAGTCTTTGATTACAATTATCGAGGAAGAGAATGATCGTTTGTGAAAGGAAGAGGTTTATTCCTCATACTCATCTTCTTTTTTAATTAATTTATTATTATTAATATTATGAGGAATTGTCCCATCTCTCCTGATCTTGCAAGTGATTCGATCGTCAAAGGACTCGCCACGTCAAACTCTGTCTTCCGCAAATACGTTCCAAGCACCTCTCAAAGAACTCCAAGCGAACCTGCGAAACACAACAAACGGCGCCTCTAGCGACCGATTGCACTCCAACGCTCAAGTCAGTCAAGCAAGACCACCAAGAACTAAGAACTAGGAATCTCAGCGAGACTCGTGTGCGCTCTGTGATTCTCTCTTTCTCTCTGTGTGAAAGCTAGTAACTTGCACGAATGAATCTTACCCCTCTGCATGAGCGTGGAATCCCTTTATATACTCCACGGCGCGCCTAAGTTATTCGTGTACGAGGTAACTTAGCGTGTTCCTTTTACTAGGTGTCCTGTGCAACCTCGGCGTGAGTACCAGGTGGGCTTGGCTAAGCGCAAGTACCTGGCGTCACCTACTACGCGAACGATCACCTCTGCTTTGCACCATGCACGTTATGGGTTAAGAGAGCACCAATCACCGACTGGATGCTAACTCTCTTAGGCCACTCTCATGCGCGGTATTACAAGGCACATAACATCTCCTTCCTCTGACACTTCGTCACACAAGGCTCGTATGCAACGCTCCCGCCAGGAATCGCCTCTCGCTCACGGCTTGACTGCGCGTAACACGACCGACCCTGATCACCGATCACCCTCCCGGGCGACCCTCTCTAAGACGCATCAGCTTCCCTGGCCCACGTGTCCCACTAAGAACGGTCCACGTGGCTATCCGGTGCTGACGTCACAAACTACCGATGACCGACCAGATCACAAACCCCCCAGTCTCGAGCTGTATACTTGTTTTCAGCAAAGAGACTAAGTGATCGTCCTCTGTGGCCACGTGGCCAGTGACGCCACGTCACGTGCCACATCACGCGCCACATCACGTGTTGCGCTTTAAGTGACGTTACGCTTTCCTCCTTTAATCTTGCGACACGTGTACGCATCAACAGCTAGCATGAAGCGTTGTTTGCGCTTCTCATATTTCAAACTTACGCGCCTCCACTATTCCATCACCTTCCCCAACACTCCTTCTCTGAAATCTCTCGAACCCCCTCCTTGCGATTCGTCTTCCCCAATCTCAGGCTTCCAGAAACCGTTTTTGATCAACAAAAAGGTACCTCTTTTCTTTATCTATGGCATATTTGAATATTTTCTACCGATTGCATCATCCAATAACTGCACTGTGCATACGCTGTGGGTTGTTTCTTCTTTGTCTGCACTGTACCAGTGTTTCTCCTGGCTTTTTCTGTGTTTTCACTTCTTCTTCTCCTTCGTCGCTTTCGTTTCTCCACTCCCTTCAATCCGTAGCACTTTCGTTCCCTTTGTCTTCCTCTTGTTGTTTTTTTTTTTTTTTATTGACCCTTCATTTCTTCTTTCTTTCTCCATTGTAGCAAATGGCTCGCACCAAAACCATCGCGCGTCTTGTTTCATCTTCCGGTGCACAGCCTTCCGCTAGTGCACCGTCATCGCCTTTGACGAGTGCGACCCCTTCGGCGAGTGCGCACCCCGAGGCGACTCTCCCTCCCCAAGACTACGCGCGGGTGTACCAGTGGGCTCCCCTCCACCTGCTCGCCGAAACGTCCAGCCAACTCCCCGCTGACCATCTTGCTACCCTGCTGAAAAGCGATGCGGACGAGCCCTCATGCGCTCTTGACAGGGAGGATGACTGACACTTGGGTGTGTGCATCCCCCCCCCCCCCCCGAGGCATGCCGATATGTGTGGATGATAGGGTCACCAATGGGGTGCCCTTCACCTTTATCTACTCAGCCATTTTCAAAAGGTTGCGCCTCCGACTTCCCAGACCTTCTTCGAGAAGGATCTCCTTACTGAGCTGAACGTTGCTTTCGGGCACCCTCCATCAACCGATGTCTTCCTCCACTTCTTTGAGGCCAAGAACCCGGGTGATAGGTCGTGGGTAAGCTTGAATGGTGTCTCAGGGAGGGTGATCTTGGGTCTATACCAACAGTCCTTCAAGGATTGGAAAGGTAGGTTCTACATGATCACCTCCAACGAGCACAACCCGACTCTACTTGAGGGATTCCCACTCTACTGGGTCCCCAGGGTGGAGTTCAGGAAACCCCGAGGTTTGGAGGCCATGGCGCCATACGAGCGCGAGTTGTGCGGCCTTCTCTCAAGCTTGGGTGCCAAGTTCGGCTCATCCACTCTCATCAAGCATGAGTTTGATGCAGAAATGCTCAAAAAATACATTGGTTCGCCTTCTTCTCTTCCCTTTAACTTGCTATTTTCCTGGGCATGCAACCTCGCGCTTGTTTGCCATGCTCGTGTATTTGCATGTGTTAATTGCCTTTCTGCACTTTGTTTGTTTGTTTCCTTGGCTTTTTGCGTACTAACCTCTTGCCATGTTTAACTGGTGCAGATATGACTTCCACTAGGGAACGACGACAGAAACTCATTGAACTAGCCAAAAGCCGACGAGCCGTCGGGTCGTCTTCCGGAACGGAGGCGACTGCCGAGCCTATTCCCGCCTCCCCCATCTCGGTCGTGCCAGCTGAAAGCCCCGAGACCACGGGTGACAAGAAGAGGAAACGGTTGGTGAAGGCTCCCACCACCGTTGTGTCCATTGAAGAGGAGAGCTCGGGGTCCCCCTTGGTTCAACGAAGGAAGAGGGGAGCCGAGGGCCTTGAGGGAGACGCTACCCCGATCCCTCAAGCACAGGCCTCCCCTGCACGCTCTCCTTCCCCAGCCCCTCTTCCCTCCCCGCCCCCAGCCAGGCCACTCCTACAAACCCAAACAACTGGGAGCGGGGCTGCTCGATCGGAGAGAACCTCTCGCCCCCCAACCTCGCCGTGCCCTCAAGATTCTACTACCACAACCGAGGGTGGTGGCAGGAGCTCCCTGCAAGTATCGGGCTCCAGCGCTGAAGGGCTCACCAGGGTCCTCCAATTGACTAAGCAACTGCTCCGTATCCGTAATCGCGAGCTAGTCAAGTGGAGGGCCAGCGAGGTGGACCTTCATCTGGCCTGTCAGATGGTGCTCTCCCTCGAGTTCTCCACGCAGCATCGTCGTCTCGAAAAGCTAGAAGGTAAGATGAATGAGCTGCTCAACCAGAAGGAGTTGCTTCAGAGCGACTATGAGGCTCTTCAGCTACCAATGGCATGCTGAAGGACATGCTGGAGGAGGCCAAGAAAGGGCGCGCCCTACAAGTTCAAGAGACCATCAAGACGGAGATGCTGATGGGGGATGCCATCGCCGCTCTTGATGCTGATCTGCTGGAGACAACGGGGAGGACCCTCCAGCTTGAAACTGAGAACACCTTTCTGCGCCAACAGCTTGCGAATATGGCAGAGGTTCTCTCAGCAAAAGATCAGAAGCTCAAGGACGCCGAATCTGCCAACGCCACCCTGATCGCCGAGAAGGTCGTGCTTGAGAACGACAAAGTTGAGCTCGAGAATGAGAAGGCCAAGCTCTGGGAAGAGGTTGCTGATACCTTCGCTGATGGGTTTGACTTGGCCCTTGAGCAGGTGAAGTGTGTCTTCCTGGAGGCTGACTATTCCCAATTCGCAATGGACTTCGAGGTGGTGGATGGCAAGATCGTCCGCCCTTAATCGTTTCTCATTCAGTTCATATCTCTATGTACATAATCTCTGAATGTGAAAAACTCTTACTGCATATATACAATGTCTCATTTCTCTTACTGCTTCTTCTGTTTGTGCATTTCTTTAGTTTTTATCTCTTGCCGCACCCCCGATAACCGATCATAATGCTACAGCCACTCACCCATTAGTCATCGCGCCTCTGCTTCCACCTTATATCTCCCTATATTGCTTGTCGCTCCAGCGCTTAGTGCATAGAGGACTTCGACGCCGATCGGTCAAGGATGATGCCTTGTTTTGGGGAAACTAGTGTTTCTCGATAACCCCTCTTGCTTGCCCCAAGGTCATCAGCCCCTATCTCGTCGGATCGTACATCGGCCTTCTCACTCCTGGGGTGAGAAGGGTTTTTTACTAAGAGTTCTACTGCGCCAATATTGATGCTATGCCACTTGGGTAAAGGTGTTTCTCGAAATCCTTCCTTCCCCTTATTGGACTCACTAGCAGCCCTGGCTTTTCGAACCCTAGTTGCCTACGCTCGCACCTGGGGTGAGGAGGACTTTAAACCAATCACCCTGCTCGCGCCTGGGGCGAGGAAGGCTTAACCGATTACCTGCGCTTGCGCCTGGGGCGAGGAGGATTTTACTTAAAAACTTGCAAACCTTTCATATTGATAACTTCTTTTTTATTGGGTGGCCTCATTAAAACCCTCTTCTGGGAAAAAGAGTGCCCCCTAAATTGTTCAAGCTGTTTATACTAGCGCAAAAGCGCGACTACTTTACATTTTCAACTGAAGTAGAATTTTAAATGTGTGGCGTTCCACGTTCTGGGGATCGCCCCTCCGTCCAAAGTCTCCAGCCGATAAGCGCCATTCTTCAACGTCTCCGCCACTCTGAACGGGCCAGTCCACTTGGGGGACAACTTATTATCCATCTCGTGTTGATGTGCTTTCCTCATCACCAGGTTCCCTTCCTGAAACTGCCTCGGTTTCACCTTGGTGTTGTGCCTACGTTCCACCCTCCTTTTCACAGTTTCAGCACTGACCCTAGCCTCTTCTCGCACCTCATCCAAAAGGTCTAGGTTCACCTTCCTCTCCTCATTGGACTCCTCGGCTACGAAATTTAGAAACCTTGGTGAACTTTCTTGTATCTCCACAGGGATCATAGCGTCTGACCCATAGACCAGGCTGAACGGTGTCTCATGGGTGATAGATTGTGGAGTAGTGTGATAGGCCCACACGATCCTGGGAACCTCCTCTGCCCACGTTCCCTTGGCCTCCTTCAGCCCTCTGAGCAGTACTCGGTTGACCGACTCTACCTGCTCATTCGTTTGAGGGTGCTCCACCGAGGCAAACACCTGCTGTATTCCTATTTCTTCACACAGGTTCTTCAGTTGGTGACTCGTAAACTGGGTGCCATTGTCGGAAACCAAACGCTTGGGCACTCCGAAACGGCACACAATGTTCTTCCATACGAACTGTTGAACCTTGTGAGCGGTGATCTGCGCGACCGGCTCTGCCTCCACCCACTTTGTGAAATACTCGATGGCGATGATCAGAAACTTCATCTGCCGCACTGCTAAGGGGAAAGGTCCCAGGATGTCGATCCCCCAGGTGTGGAACGGCCATGGGCTGTGAATCGACCTCAGCTCTTCAGGGGGCGCCTTGTGCCAATCTGCGTGTTGCTGACACTGCTTGCAACGTTGAGCATACCCCACACAGTCTTTTCTCAGCGTTGGCCAGTAGTACCCCGCACGGAGAACTCTACTTGCCAAGGCGCGACCACCGACGTGGCTTCCACACACTGCTCTCCGTGCACGCACACCAACACCGGATGGGTGAATCCAAACCTAAAGAGGTCCTCGTCGATAAGGGTAAACTTACTTGAACTTTTCTTTACCCTTTTTGCCTCCGACGGGTCCAACGGGAGCACCCCATTTGCCAAATATCACTAGTACGGCGTTATCCACGTATCAGTTCTTCAAACGGCACAAAACTCCATCACATCATCGGTCCTCACCGTTCGCGCTCTCACCTTGGGTGCTCTCAATGTCTCTTGGACCGATGACCGATCGCTACACGCTCCCTTGACTTGTACACTTGAAGTACTTGGTTGTCCGTTGCGAACGTGCGAGGAACCTTCAAGGTCTCTTGGATGACGGTCCTCTGCCTGCCCCCCTTGCCTGAGCTGGCTAGCTTTGCGAGCAAGCCGGCTCTGGCATTCTGCTCTCTCGGCACATGGACCAACTCGAATTCTGCAAAGGACGTCTTCAAGGTATGCACATACTCGAGGTATGCAGCCATCTGTGGGTCTTTGGCCTAGAACTCTCCCGTTACCTGCCCAGTGACCAACAGGGAGTCGGTTTTGGCCATCAAACTCCTCGCTCCCATCTCTCTTGCCGGCAACATACGGGCGATCAAGGCCTCGTATTCCGCCTGGTTGTTGCTGGCCTTGAAGGCGAAACGCAGAGACTGCTCGATCAGCACTCCGTTTGGGCCCTCCAGGATGACTCTAGCGCCACTCCCCTATTGATTGGAGGAACCATCCAGTGATAAGACCCAGCGAAAATCCGAGCCCTCCGAAGGTGCAGCGCCTGATGACAACTCGACGACGAAGTCCGCAAACACTTGCCCCTTGATCGGTCCTCGGGGCTCGTATCTGATATCAAACTCAGATAGCTCCACAACCCACTTCACCATTCTCCCGGCTACATCTGGCTTTTTCAGCACCTTCTGGATTGGAAGATCGGTCATCACCACAACCGTGAAGCTGTGAAAGTAGTGGCAGAGCCTCCTCGCCGAGAACACCACTGTCAGAGCTGCCTTCTCCAGGGCATGATACCTTACTTCAAGACCCTGCAACACCTTACTTACGAAATAAAGTACAAACGGAGAGGGGTGCCCACCTGTGGCTTGCACAACACTGGTGGGCTTGCCAGATACTTCTTTAGCTTAACGAAAGCCTCCTCACATCCTTAGTCCAAACGAACCTACTATTCCGCTTGAGACATTGGAAGTAAGGATGACCCTTCTCTCCTCCGGCGGACATGAATCGCGACAATGCCGCCAACCGACCGGTGAGTTGCTGCACCTCCTTCACCGACACTGGGTTCCTCATGCCGTGATCGCCGCACACTTCTCGGGATTCGCCTCGATTCCCCGCTCTGTTAAGAGGAAGCCTAAAAACTTCCCCGTTTCCACGCCAAAAATACATTTCTCCGGGTTGAGCTTCAACCTGTATTTGGCGATTGTTGCAAATAATTCCTCTAGATCAGTGACATGTTGCTCCTTCTCTCGTGAGGTTACCACCATGTCATCGACATAAGCCTGCACGTTCCTTCCTAACATCGGCGAGAGCACTCTATCCATCAACCTCTGATAGGTGGCCCCCGCGTTCTTCAAGCCGAATGGCATTACCTTATAGCAGTAACAAGACCACTCGGTCATGAACGCAGTCTTGCACTCGTCCATCGGATGCATCCTGATTTGGTTATAACCTGAGAATGCGTCCAAGAAACTCATAAGCTGGCATCTCGACGCGCTGTCCACCAAGGCGTCTATGCTGGGCAGGGGATAGGAGTCCTTGGGGCATGCCTTGTTGAGGTCGGTGAAATCCACGCACATCCTCCACTTGCCATTTGACTTCTTCACCGGTACCACATTGGCCAGCCACTCTGGGTACTGGATTTCTCTGATGTGCCCCGCGGTCAAGAGTTTGCGGGTTTCTTCGTGGATTACCTACCTCCTTTCCTCATTAAACTTCCTCCTCCTCTGGCGCACCGGTCGGACCTGGGGGTCCATTGCGAGACGATGGCAGAGGAAGTCTAGGTCAATGCCTGGCATGTCTGAGGCTGACCACGCAAACGCGTCCAGATGCCTCTCAACCACCCCGACGATCTGTTGTCGCGTGTCATCGCTAAGCGATCCCCCCAGCTTAAACTTCTTTCCCTTAATCTCCATCTCCACCCACCCCTCAGTAGGATGGGACTTTCTCTCACTGGCGATGACCGCCCTCGCGATCCCCGAGCCCCTCAGCACTTCTTCCTCCATCTCCAGATCACCTTGTGTACCTCTTACTACCTCCACCTTTGATCGCCTCTCGCCCGCACCCGCGGTGGCGTCGAGGTGACATGGCACATGCTCCTCTGCTGCTTGAGGTTGTTCTCATAGCAGCGCTTAGCTTCCTTCTGGTTCGACTTGATGGTGATCACCACCCCCTCCATCGATGGCAACTTCAACTTCATGTGCCTCGTCGATGGTACGACACCCAACCTGTTGAGCGTCGGCCTTCCCAACAGTTTGTTGTAGGCGGATGGGGCGTTGACCACCAGGTACTTGATCTTCTTGGTGCGAGCCACGACCCCATCCGTGAACGTGGTTCTTAGCTCGATGTAGCCTCGCACCTCCACCTGGTCCCCTGCGAAGCCATATAAGCACCCCGGGTAGGGCCTCAAGTGATCAAGGGGCAGCTGCAACTTGTTGAACGTTGGCCAGAACATCACGTCCGCTGAGCTTCCCTGGTCCACAAGGACCTTTGAACCTTTCTCCCTGCCGTGACAAGGGAGATAACTATAGGATCGTTGTCATGAGGCACAACGTCCTGGAGATCTGCCTTGGTGAAGGTAATGTCAACGTTGGGGGAATGATCTTCCTCCACCGAGTCGACAGCCATCACCGAGCGCGCGTACTTCTTCCTCTGAGAGGCCGTACATCCTCCTCCAGAGAAGCCTCCCGCGATCATGTGCACCTCCCCGAGCACCGGCACCTCGTGCTGCGGGTCTTCCGCTGGTGGCCCCGACGCCCGATCACCTTGCGTCTCCCGCAAGTAATCGCTAAAAAAGCCACTTTTCACCAACTCCGCGAGTTGGTGTCCCAACGCCAAACACGTGTGGAGTGAGTGGCCATAAGCCTGGTGAAACTCACACCACCCGTTCTTCTTCCGCCCCAGCACCTTGTCGGTCTTCTCCGGTGCTCGCAAACGTGCCGCTATGGCTGGAATGGCGATCAGCTCCGCCAATTCCACCACAAAGTCGAATCTGGAGGGCGCGTTGCTCTCCCTCGCGCGCCCCCTGCCCTGGTCCCTCCTAGGCTCGTAAGGGAGAGGCTTCCCCTGGGCCTTCTTTCCTTCTTTGGCCTCATGCACCTTCATCGGCTGCTGAGACCTACTCGGACCTGCGTGCGACTTGGTCGGCATCGCGCTTTTCCTCTTCTCAGAAACCGCTGTTTCTGCCACGATGTGTGCCACAGCACGACGCCTAATCTCTGCGAAGGTGCTGGGGGAATCCCTGATCAAAGATTCACTGAAAGGGCCCGCCAGAACCCCTTTCTTGAACGCATGCACCAGCATATCTTCATCTTTGTTGGGCAGCCTCACCACCTGAGCCCCAAAACGGCTAAGGTAATCCCGGAGGGACTCACCTTGGTTCTAGCGCACGTCAAACAGGTCGTACGACACTACCGAGGGTGCCCTGTTCACGATATACTGCTCCCTGAACAGCTTCGAGAACTGTTGAAACGAAGTGATGTGGCCATCTGGTAGGCTCACGAACCACTCCAAAGCAATCCCGCCCAAGGTGCTCATGAACAGTTTGCAATACACTGCATCTGAGCCCCCAGAAAGCATCATCTGGGTGTGAAACGCTGTCAGATGCGTTTCTGGGTCCTCCACCCCCATAAACGAGGCTTTCACCCTCACCAAGTTTGGTGGCACCACTGCACCCATGATCTCAAACGAGAATGGCATGGGGAAAGTCCTGGGGGGAGACGGTGGCGGCGCCACTCTTTCCTCTGCCACTCGCTCCTTCTGCGCCTGCAAAGTCTTGCGCAATTCTTCGTTAACTCGATTCAGCTCCTCGTTCCTGCCCTGCGATGCAGTCAAGTCCTCTTGCATTCTTTCTTGCCTCATTCTTGATGCCGCCACATCATCTTGCAACGCTCGCATCATTTCCAATACTTGCGCCATTGTCACAGCTTCTTCTTCAGCTGATGGCGCAGGTGAAGTTTGCCTTGTCTTCCTCATTTTCTCAGCAAAGAATCTCAAGAACAAACGAAAATTAGCCGCAAAGTGGATGGGATCACAAATTCACACGGGCCCCACGGTGGGCGCCAAATGATCTTGCAAGTGATTCGATCGTCGAAGGACTCGCCACGTCAAACTCCGTCTTCCGCAAATACGTTCCAAGCACCTCTCAAAGAACTCCAAGCGAACCTACGAAACACAACAAACGGCGCCTCTAGCGGCCGATTGCACTCCGACGCTCAAGTCAGTCAAGCAAGACCACCAAGAACTAAGAACTAGGAATCTCAGCGAGACTCGTGTGCGCTCTGTGATGTATTACAAGGCCACTCTCTTAGGCCACTCTCATGCGCGGTATTACAAGGCACATAACTTCTCCTTCCTCTGACACTTCGTCACACAAGGCTCGTATGCAACGCTCCCGCCGGGAATCGCCTCTCGCTCACGGCTTGACTGCGCGTAACACGACCGACCCTGATCACCGATCACCCTCCCGGGCGACCCTCTCTAAGACGCATAAGCTTCCCTGGCCCACGTGTCCCACTAAGAACGATCCATGTGGCTATCCGTTGCTGACGTCACCGACTACCGATGACCGACCGGATCATCTCCCTTGTTACTTTTTGGTAACCCAAGCGAATATGTTTAAATTTATTTACATTGTCCAAATTCACTTCAAGTTTCTTTTCTGCGTTTTCTATAATTCAAGTGTAAACTTTAAAATTAACTCCAGTAGTTGTTGGTAAGGAAAAGTCATTTTTTTGGGGTCGCGTCTTGTGTGAAAATCTGGCCTTTCCTGGTTGATTCTTTATGGATATTTATGTTCTTTTGGTTTAGAGTTTATGAAATATTGGGTATTGCTATATGCAAGCTGATAGGAGAAGGAAAAGGTTCAATGAGGTATATACAGTGTCCACTTCCCTTTTGCTTCAACCTTGGTGTTGTAACTGGATTGGCATAATTCTTGAATACCTCTAGAAAAGAAGTCAATTTTCATTTATTTGCTTTTATAACTTTGAATTCAATGCGTTTTTCTCAACATTGTATCTTCAATTTAAACAACTACAGTTTATGTGGTGAGTCAGCCTTGCAAGTGTAATAATGTCCACAGAGAAGTCAATTAATGTTCACGTTTTGACTGCATTTCAAATATTTGGGTTAGGTTTTATCAGCGTACAATATGTAATTATGGTGGCAAAATGGAGGATACAATCCACCTATCGATATAATTGCAGTGGTTAGGTTAGGTTAGGTTTAATCTCATTTTTTGTTTTCTTTTGGGATTAGCTGGCTTCTTATTGATCTTTCAAGTCATCCGGATCAACTACCATTATTGGAACACTGAATAGTCTCAAGATTTAAGATGAAGTACTCTGAGTTATAGTGCTAATAAGATGTGCAATGTTTGAGATTATAGTCTTGCCAACATGGTTTATATCCCGAAACTTTCGGTGAGTTTTGATTTACATTCTTGCCAAACAAAGACTTCAGGCTCCAAATTTCATAACCATTTTCTCCCTTTTTCTTTGTTCTGAAACACCATCGCACTATCTTTGTTCTAAAACACCACCGTCTGTGTAAATAATTTTTTTTTACATAACCTGTGTTTTTTCTGTGCTTTTGAAATCATCTAAAATAATATTGCGCTCAAGAAGCTTGTGGAAGACTTTGTTGAACACTGCCGACATTTATTGGATTTGCAGAATGAAAAATGGCTCTCTTCATATGGCTACTCTGTAGCACAAGAAAGCTGATGAAAACGTTATGAAATTGGCAGAACATCAAAGGGTATGTGTTACTTGTTAGCTTTGTTAATAACCAAGTGCACTACTACAAGAAAAATCAGATTTAGTTAAAAAAAAAATTGACGAGACACTAAAAAGTGTCAATTAAACCTACTAAATCCTCACTATTAAAAAATTCAAATAAAATGTGAAAAAGTGTGGGTTATACTTACGCAAACTTTAAAAAAAAAATTAAAGAAAAAGGTTGCGTTGATGAAACGGTCCTATTAAAAGAAATAAAAATTCTAAGTTTTGAAAGTTTAGTCCACGCTACATAATTTAAAACTAAATTTAAATAAATAATGAAACTGTGAAAGTGAAGCCCACCAAAAATTATTTTTTATTTATTTAAAAAATCTTTAATTATTAAGGTGTCAAATTTTTATAAAATACTAAACACTTTTCAGAGTCCCTTTCAACTGGAGACATAGTGAAATTACAAGCTTAGCATTTCAGATTACAAGCTTAGCATTTCAGATTACAAGCTTAGCTTTTTCGATGTTGTGCGATTGAGCATTTTCGATGGAGTGCGAGCGCTTGAGCAGTAGTGCGTGCCACCGTGATGAAGTAGTCGTGCCACCGTGAGAACGCGAACGGGAGTTTCGCATTTCCTTCCACGAGTTGAAGAACCTAAGTTTTGCCCCATCTCGGTTCTCAGTGGTATACCATTTCTCAGCTTTTTTCTGTTGTTTCGTGAAATTTTCATGGACTCATTAATTTGATGGAAAATCCTGATTGGTTGTGTGTTTGGATCATATTAATAATGTGTGACTAATTTCAGGAACTCTTTGAAGGTTATTGCTTCTGTCAGGCACAAAGAGACGATTATATTCAAAAAGCTAATTCATATAAGGACCATCCCACAATCCTCAGGTAAAATAATATAAATTAGCTTCTGTAATGGATAATCTAGTTGATGAAATGCTTAACAAGGGAATTTAAGTCGGACCATGGTTCTGTACACTACCTCCCATTAATTCATCTCTGCAAAATATATTCTAAACTCCTTTCACTCAAATTAAGAATAATAACTGTATATGGAAAATGGGTTCATTCTATGGGTTCATTCTCTTGGCCAGTCAAACGTAAAAGTTAATTAGCATTGAGAAATAATAGTAAGTTCAGAAGCAGGTACACATTAAGGTTCTCATTTGAATGGCCTAATTACAGTTTCCCCTTTTCTCTTTTCTGTGAGCAGCAAAAAGAAAAAGGTTTGATAGCATAAAACATTTTATGAACTTAAATTATTTCAACATCTTAAATCTCCACAAAGACTAATGAGTGAATCCAAAGTAGTAGCATTGGGCTACGTGTGTATCTAAACAATTTAATCATACTGGTGTTAGAGTTAGAGAAACTCTCACTCAGGTTCAGACATACTACCAAGAAGTGATTTCTTATGATCCTGTGGTAAAGTTGGATCAAAATTCTCCATGCAATCTCCCTTTGCTTTTTCACTGTTAAGATACCATTCTGCAAGCTCTTTATATTCTTGCTTTCTTGCAGATTTTATCTTAAATTGGAAAAATGTTTTAGTTAGAGTTGAGTGTGAATATGTATGAAATAAAGAGGAGGGGTGAGTTGAGAGTGTGTACCTTGTTAGTATTCAAATTTGGTAATAGTATGGAGGCTTGGGTTTTGGTGATGGAGGAGGTGGAGATTGGTAATAGTAAGGAGGCTGAGGTTTTGGTGATGGAGGAAGTGGATTGGTAGTAGTATGGTAGTAGTATGGAGGCTTAGGTTTTGGTGATGGAGGAGGTGGAGATTGGTAGTAGTATGGTGGTTTAACAACTGGTGTCGGAGGAGGTGGAGAGTAATAATAATAAGGAGGCTGAGGTTTTGGTGACGGTGGAGGTGGAGATTGGTAATAGTATGGAGGAGGTTTAGGTTTTGGTGATGGTGGAGGTGGAGATTGATAGTAATAGGGAGGTGACTTAACTGGTGGTGATGGTGACTTGTAAACATAGGTAGGTGATGGAGGAGGTGGTGACCTGTATATGTAAACTGGAGATGGAGGAGGAGGTGATTTGTAGTAGTATGGAGTTGGTGAAGGCTTGGGCTTTTCACATTCTTTGAATGCTTCTTTGAAGCATAAGCAAATGGCTTATCCTTCAACACAACTTCATATTTGTCTTTGGATTTGACCTTCAAGTCTGTTCCCTCGTTCAACTTGGTAGGTATGTTGAATGGAGAGTCCTTAGGTGGGGCATAAAGCTTGGCTTTGCACACTACGGATCCATATTTGACATAATTAAAGTCCATTAAGACATTTAATTAGTATCTTTGTTCAATTTAAATAAAGATACTTACACAAATAAATGTAGATAAATATATCATAAAAATTATAAAATGCCTATTAACCACATTATAAATATATCAAGTGTTTGTCAAAGCAGACAGGGTTTCTCCATTTGACCTTGCTGCTAATTGGAGGGCTTATCAGGATAATTTCCGTCCATCATCTGTGAGATGGATTCCTGATGTCAGCATAAATTCAGCACCTCAGACAGGTGGTGAGGTAGGATGAAACAAAAAAAAAATCGTTCTTGGCACCTTCATTTTTCTTTGTAATCCACTGTTTCACATAATGTTAATCTTGTTCTGAGGTTTGAGATAGTATGCACATTTGGGATGTCTTGCACTTAAAACCTCACCTTTTTCTAAACAAAACAATATGTTTCAAATAGTTCCAAAATATTGGTCAGTTTGATATTCAAGTTAATTTTTCCTTTGGTTGTTCAATATGTGATGTGTAATCAGGCATTATCTTCAATTGCAACTTTGTTTGTGGTATTTTTCTAATCTGAGGGAAATTCTACGTGCAATGTTTATTGTCAAGCTTCAAGTGATTTAGGCTTACTTTATTTTTTGGTCCAGAATTGTTCTTCTGTGGGTTTGGAACTTGATCTTGAGCATTATGTTGTCCCAACTCCAGTAACCTCTGCAAATACAGCCCATGTATATGCAGCTAACTTGACAGAGAATCCAAGGTCACCGGTTAGTGGTTGTGGCAGCTATTCATCTCCCATCAAGGTTTTACTTTCAAAACTGCATTTTATAATTGTTTTATTTTTTCTAAATGAACTATTAGTTTTACAGCTTATTGTTGTGAGGATAATTGACTAATTAAAAACATAAATCGGTCCATTGTTATCCCTTTACTAAATTTTTGCTGCTTACTTTCAACCTGTTCATTTTTTCACCATGAATCCTCACTCTTTTTTGTAATGTATCTGCAATTGGATGTACATAAGAATTTTATTGGTTCAAGATTGAACATGTCTTTTGCGCTTCGTAATTTTGATTATCAGACAGATGATATTATAATAATGTGCAAATTTGATGCTTTCTCATGAACCTTTATTTTTCTGTATTTGTAGTAGATATGTGATTGTAATGAAATCTTTTCTGTTTGTCGACTTCTATGACTAGCAGGCAGATGATTAACTCTACTTGATTTGACTCTCTCTCTCTTTGATATATATCTTCTTATCCTTATGAGTAACAAATAACAGTGTATGAGATATTTTTTAAGCTCACACTTAAAAAATAAATTATTAAAATAGAAACTCATGAGTCTGTTAAATTAGACTAAAAACAGTTTTTCATTATGGTTTATCAAGTGAGTTGAACACTTGGGCCACCTCATTTAATTGATAGCTATGTTCTTATTCAAGTCAAAATAAGAGTCAATTATTTAACTTAATCCAACACTATTAAAATATGAAATAAGTGAAACCGAATCAAAATTGAATTCTATTACTAATATAATAATATATTTGAATCAGTTTACATCATCTCCAGTCAGAGACTTTACATAAATTATATTAAATAGACAAACAATAATATTTATGAAGACTGTGCTACTACATGACATTCTTCAAATTCATTTTACTCTAAGTGATGCAAGAATCAATAACATATGAATTGGTTGATATTTGTGTTGGATTCAAATTTTTTTGTCCTATATTCTAGCTGAAATGATGAACAAAATATTATATTACAGGGAATGTAGTTTTCAGCATAAGAGTCCCACATCGACCTGTCAACAAAAGAGTTGAGCAAGTAACATAATAAATTCCTCGCAATTTTCTTTCTTAAACATCTCTGTCTTGAACACTCAGATAAGATGAAGTAAAATATTAGATTTGTTAGTTTAATGCCTAGTCCTCAATTATTATTGTACAGTATAAAATTAGTATAAAATTAGTTAGTTTAGGGTGTCATGTGTTGTACTGTTGATTCAAAATTAGGTGATGGTGATCATGATTGAAGATATGTTAGGTGATGGTGATCATGATTGAAGAAAACATATCTTCCACATGCTTAACTTAAAATCTGGATGTGTATGTGTAATTGTTGAGGTGTTCATATCATGCAAAAATAAGTCTTTCAGCAGACTACACAAAACTGCCCAAAACCTCTTTGAAATGCTGATGTGAAACATGAAACTCCAAAGATAAAAACATGAAACTCAGAGAGATAAAAAAAAATTGATGTTTCAAACTTTGAATTTGGAATAAAACTAATATTGATGTTTCAAACTTTGAATTTGGAATAAAACTAATATTGATGTTTCAAACTTTGAATTTGGAATAAAACCAGAGGGAAGACTAATATTTTAAATGATTATTTTCTTTTTTTGTGCAGTTTAATTAGAATAATATTGGAAAGAATAGCAGATTATTAAGTATAAAAGTGAGAGTGAATATTCATGCAGTAGTTATTTTTATACTAGAGTGCATATTGAACAATTTTTATAAAGTTACTAGTTTTTACTATTTGTTAATATATTATTTTAGTTATTAAAATGAAAAATGTGGATACGCATGACCAAAACACTTCTACCAATAGTAATACATAAGATACAATTTTCGAACTATTTAGTATACAAAGTAGTATTTAATACAAAGTAGAAGTTTCTGAGTTGGAACCTTATATAGCTCTGCTTTTTGAAGCGTGTTTTCTGTTTTTCTTGATATTTTGAAGAGTGTGAAGGTCTTGGTATCTATCAACACCATTTTATTGTTCTTTATTTTTCTTAAAATATTTATAGTTCAACCTTAGTTAATTAAAGTAGTTCAATTTCAATCAAAATATCTTCAATAAAAAACCACCGTTATAACCTTTTTACCTTTGTATTTTGGTACAATTGGTTTAACTACTAAGTTCAAAGTGCAAACAAAGCAAAATGTCCTGGGCAAAGTTAATTAGAAAATAAAAGATGTTTATTATCGTGGGCCTTGTATTAGAAAATTACTATCCATTGGTTGGGACAATTTACTTATCTTAATTAATATATACTTTTCCTTGTTCTTATTAAAAAAATATTTTTTCTTGCAAATAAAAAAACAACATTGAATTTTCAAGACAAGTATAAAGTATAAGGAAAAAGTTATAAATAAAACTTTTTTAGTAAGAAAAACATTTCTTCATGAGATTGCTCCCTAAAATAATTGTATCTTTAATAATTATATTGAAAAAATGAGACAAGTAAAAAATAGGATAAATACAATAAGAAAGAGAGAAATAGAGTAATTTTAAAATTGATTTTACATTAATTAATGTAATTTTAGAATTGATTTATTTCAATAAAAAAATATTTTTCTTTTTAATTATAATCAGATCTACAAACTGTACCATTATTTGAAATTCTTTGTGTGCCAAACTTGTAGGCTAAGCCTACACTTCTTCAAATAAATAATATAAAATATATTTTGAAGACTTAGCCCACACCAATTTATGGTCAACAAACATGAAGGTTTAGTCTACGCTTATTTGTGGCCAACAGAAGGCTTAACCCACGCTTATTTAAAGATTGTGTGACACTTCCGTGGGCTAAAGTCATGCTACTTTATAAATGTGTGGACATCTTGAAGGCCAAACCCACACTAATATAATTTTGTGTGGGCTAGCCATCGGTCAAACTCACATTTTTTTTATAAATTTGTCAACTCCTTGTAGGTTAAGTCCACGCTTGACCTACGCAAAAAACACCCGCCATGTGTCATCTGTACCTGCCAATATCTTTACGTCAAGTACATTAGCTTTGAAATTCCTATTAACGTTATGTCTATGATTACCTTTTTGCATAGATTTTTCATAGTTAGAGTCCGTTTTTGACCCATGATAATTAACAAAAATTTTTTAGTGGTGTGCCAACACCAGAATGTGATAGTATTAGTGCTATTTAATACCTATTTATACAAAGACAAAAAGAACAGCTCCATGCTAAAATCTTTTGCCTTAAAAAACAACTTGATATGAACACAAGAGCTGGAGTAGGAGATTCGGCGATTAAAGGGCTCATTAAATGAGTTGAAGCACATGGAAGATGATGATGATGATGGTACAGAAGTTCTGAAGAAGGTAGATTCTTTACAAAAGGATTGAAGAGACAAGGAAGATTCTTTACATGAGTTGAACCGAACACTAGTTATTAAAGTAAAGAGCGTGTGAGTAATGATGAGCTGCAGGAAGCTCGACAAGCACTGGTTAATGTAAGTATGTTTTTTCAAATATATCTTCCTATCCTACCGATTCTTCAAACTAATTTGCAATAGCATCTCAATGTGGTCCATTGCAGGATCATTATTTAATCAGTTGGCTCACGACTGGGGGTGTTTTTATTGGTGATTTTAGATGTCTGTCTAAAGTGTCGTTTGAATTGGAAAACATGTGCTCTTATACATTCCACTTTTTTCTATCTGGTTAACCATGCTGTTAACTTTTATGATTCATACCAAGGTAGCTGAGTGATTTGAGTAATATTAAAATCTTATCAATTTATTCATCAAATAGACTCATAATACTCGAAATGCTTTTCACCATTCATTACTTCATTTAATTATGCAGACGAGACATAACTGTTGGGAAAAACGGGTAATTTTCCCACTAAAACAAAACCCTAACAGAGCTACCCGACAAATAATATTGAATAAATAAAGCGGAATAATAAAAGAGATAAAGAGGAAAGAACACACCCGAAAATTGTTAACGGAGTTCGGCCTGTTTAGCCTAATCTCCGAGCACAGCAAAAACAACTCACTTTTATTACTATGAGAGAAGATATTACAAATTGGGATATATAACAGTGAAGGAGGAGAGTTTAATTTATAACCCTCAAACCTCCTCCCAAACAATGAACCCACCGATGTGGGACTTGGGATTAAGCCAAAATCAACAAATCTCCACCTTGGCTTAATTTCAAGTCCCACCTAAAACAAATCTTCTCACAACATAACAAAAACAAACTTTACAGTGCTTCAAATTTGCGCCTCCGGGCGCCAACTTCAAATGTGCAAAATATTAACCAAGTCTAAACAATATTCAAACTTGGCCCTTGTAACCACCTTGCCTTGTAGCGAACATCTTCTTTATTAGAAAATTCTTCTTTCTTTGCAAATACCCATTTGCACCCAATTGCCTTCTTACCTTTTGGTAATTGTGCCAACTTCCACGTCTTGTTCTTCTTTAAAGACTGCATCTCCTCTTCCATCGCACCCGCCCAATTACCATTCTCTGAACTCAGAATGGCTTCTAGGTAAGTGGATGGAATGTCATCAACAATTGGAAGTGCATAGGCAACCATATCCATGAAACGAGCATGCTTCTGAATATCTCGTCTCTGTCTTCTAACTGCAATTGGCGCTGATTGTTGTTGAGATTCTTGGGTAGGAACCTCTTCCTCATCTGACTCTTCTTCTGCCATAGGAGAGTCACTTGTGGTATTTCGTGTTGGGATCACCACTGTCGGCTCAAACTCCACCTGCTTCCGGGCACACTCCACCTGTTGCGGAGTACTATCAGCTCCTTCTGGATTTACCTTCTTTAACATGGCAGATTCATCAAAGGTAACATCCCTGCTGATAATCGTCTTCTTTGCCTCTAGACACCACAAACGGTATCCCTTCACTCCAGGACTACAGCCCATGAAAAGAGCCTTCTTTGCCCGTGGATCCAACTTTGATTCAATCACATGATAATATGCAATAGAACCAAAAACATGCAAAGAATCATAATCAGTTGCAGGTTTTCCAGACCATACCTCTAACGGGGTTTTGCCATCTATAGCAGATGATGGCAAACGATTGACGAGATGTTGAGCGTATGTCACAGCCTCAGCCCAAAACTCTCTGCCTAACTCAGCATTAGACAACATACAACGAACTTTCTCCACAAGTATCTTGTTCATACGCTTCGACACCCCATTCAGCTGTGGTGTTTTTCTAATAGTGAAGTGCCGAACTATGCCACAATCTTGACATACCTTCAGGAACGGATCACTCTTGTATTCTCCTCCATTGTCTGTTCGGAGAACCTTAATCTTCCTTCCTGTCTGGTTTTCAACTTCAGCTTTCCACTTAAGGAAAATTTCAAGCACATCATTTTTGTTCTTCATAGTAAACACCCAAACTCTCCTGGAAAAATCATCCACAAAAGTGACAAAATAATGCCTACCTCCGATTGACGGAGTCTTGGCAGGTCCCCACACATCTGAATGCACATAATCCAAAATACCCTTGGTATTGTGAATTGTAGTGCCAAACTTCACTCTTCGTTACTTTCCCAGAACACAATGCTCACAAAATTCAAGTTTGCAAGCCTTCGTACCTTTCAACAATCCCTGCTTGGTAAGAATTTGCAAGGATTTCTCTCCAGCATGTCCCAACCTCATATGCCACAACTTCGTTGCCTCAGCATCCTTCTTAGAGCTAGAAGTTGCTGCCGCTACTGTCCCCACCACTGTACTACCTTGATAGTAATACAAATTGTTCTTCATCACGCCTTTCAACATCACCAGTGCTCCCGAAGTTGCTTTAAGAATTCCATCTCGCATCGTCACAACTAGGCCTTTAGATTCTAAAGCCCCCAATGAGATGAGATTCTTCTTCAACTTTGGCACGTACCGTACATCCCGCAAAATTCTGGTGGATCCATCATGATTCCGCAGCTTGATTCAACCTATCCCAGCTGTCTTACATGGATTATCATTACCCATGTAAACAACCCCGCCATCAAGTTCTTGAAATTCAAAGAACCAATCCCGAATGAGACACATATGATAGGTACAACCTGAATCCAATATCCACTCATCTGGATACGATGATGCTGAAAGCGAGACAATTAAAGAGATATCTGATTCCACATCACTTTTGCATTCTGCAACATTTGCATCTTGCGGAACCTTCTCTTTCTTCTGCAGTTTTGGACAGTCTTTTTTCCAGTGTCCTTTCTCATGACAGAAAGCACACTCATCTTTGGCAACGGCTCGACCTTTAGACTTAGACATCCCTCTTCTCTCCTTTGTTTGGCTTTGCTGACGACCTCTTGCCACCAATGCTTCTTCTGATGTCGTTGATTTGGTTTTCATCTTATCCTGCTTTCTCAATTCATGACTATATAAAGCAGAACAAACAACATCTAACGACACATTCTCCTTCCCGTGAAGGAGCGTAGTCTCCAAATGTTCAAATTCATCAGGAAGAGATGATAACAACATCAAAGCCAAATCCTCATCCTCAAACTTCACATCTAAATTCAACAGGTCTGCTACTAATTGATTAAACATAGTGATGTGTGCATTCATAGTAGTACCTTGTTGGTAGTCAAATCGGAACAACCTTTTCTTCATCAGGAGCTTGTTCTGACCACTCTTCTTCAGAAACTTGTCCTCCAATGCCTTCCACAGTTTGTGTGCAGAAGTCTCGTTTTTTACAGCGTACTTCTGCTCTCTGGACAGGCAGGATCGAATAGTTCCGCATGCCAACCGGTTGATGATGCTCCAATCTTTCTCTTCTACCTCTTTTGGTTTCTCTCCTTCAATAGCAATATCAAGACCCTGCTGAAAAAGAGAGTCCAAGACCTCTCCTTGCCACATGCCAAAATGTCCAGTGCCATCAAATATTTCCACCGCCAATTTCAAGGTGGACACCGGGAACCTCGACCATGATGACGAGGAGCCCAACACTCTGGATACATTCTTCACTTCTTCTTGATTTGCCATTACAAACTCAAAATATAATATTCAATATTACAAATAATTTCAAACAACCCAAGGCGAACCTTCGGCTCTTGATACCACTTGTTGGGAAAAACGGGCAATTTTTCCACTAAAACAAAACCCTAACAGAGCTACCCGACAAATAATATTGAATAAATAAAGCGGAATAATAAAAGAGATAAAGAGGAAAGAACACACCCGAAAATTGTTAACGGAGTTCGGCCTGTTTAGCCTAATCTCCGAGCACAGCAAAAACAGCTCACTTTTATTACTATGAGAGAAGATATTACAAATTGGGATATATAACAGTGAAGGAGGAGAGTTTAATGTATAACCCTCAAACCTCCTCCCAAACAATGAACCCACCGATGTGGGACTTGGGATTAAGCCAAAATCAACAATAACTGTCATTGTGTGGACATTCTTTGCTTATATGTCATCATTACCTTTATCATGGGTGTTTTTTCTGAAAATATTTTGCAATTCTTAAAAGCTTTCTTGGTATTGGTTTTCAAGATTTAATAATTTTTTCTCTCACTGGCAGGGTATTAAAGAACTAGCATCTCGAGGAAACATCCGTTTGAAGAGAATGAGAGAACTTGACACTAGACCGTTCCTTAAAGCAATTCAGAGAAGATATAAGGAGGAGGAAGTTGAAGAGAGAGCTCTAGAACTGTGCTCATTGTGAGAAGAGCATCTAAAGAACCCAGATTGGTATCCATTCAAAGTTATCATGGCTGAAGGGAAAGAAAAGGTTCCTGTTAAACATATAAATCTCCTGAAATTATCTTGAATTCAATGTGCTTAGTTGCATCTTACACTATATCAAACTTATATTTTGATGGTCTTTCATACTCTAGATTAGAACTATTTGCTTTTCTTTAATCTATTTGTTTATAGGTTATTGTTATTTAACATCTTACTATCAATTTTTTATTTTATTTTACAAACATATGCTATTATTGTTTTATATTAATTTAGAATTTAATTTCTTCTAAGTTTGTATTTAAATATGAAAAATGATAGTTTCACAACTCTTAAAATTGTATACACTTCTTGATGCGATGAATTTAAAAATAAATATATATAATAAAGGATAAATTTGTAATTAAAATATTAAAATAATAGTTTTGGAAGTTGTGCAGGTATCATTATCCTTTAAATATTACCTGTGAAATTAAGAAATCATAAATGGGTATTAATTTTTAAATATTATTCCCAATGATCTTTTTAGAACATTTCTCTTTTTATAATTGACTAATAAGTTAGTTTAAAAATATGTACAAAAGTGTTTCAGAAAGAAAAATAAGAATAACCACGTTGTCATCAGTAACACTTGGAATGATAATCATATATATCATTGACATGCTGTATTATACCATTTCACGTAAAACTATAAGCTAACTTCAAAAAAGCTTGAATTTTGAGTGGTATTGATTTGGATTTACAGGGCCACACCAAAGTTGGTTTTACAACTCATGAATGTAAAGGGGCTTACCATATCTCATGTCAAAAGCCACCTTCAGATTACTCTTTTCTCCACAAACCACAAATGATGTGATGGGGGAAAAGGCGTAATCTACTTCCTGTTTTCTCTTTCTTTATTTAATTTATCTATTTTTAAAAGATAAAAAAAATCCTGATAAAGAATGAACTCCTTCGTAATTAATTGTTAGTCTTAAAGTTAGAAAATCCTAGTGTATTGATGACAGATGTACAGGAGCAAGAAGCACGAGCAGATGAGTCAAGGTATATAATTGTACTGTGCATCTCAGTTACTTATGCCACAGATGTATGCATCATGTATAAGGAAGAGATAGCTAGTTAGATGTAGACTACGTTAGACATTTTTTTTTGTTCAATAGAGGAAATTAAATCTGTAAACGTTGTAAAGAATATATAACAACCATCTAGGGGTAGTGGACCGTTTCCCTCACCAAGAAAACGAAAGTAACGTTAAATATTTTCAGGATTTTGTTTCAAAACAATTAACTTTTAATGTTGGCTACTGTTACACATTTATACATTTATATATTGTACCGACCAGGTCATCGGGTATGATGACGTGTACAAGAGAAAGGTAGGAAGTCAAGAAGTCAACGTAGTCGCCGTATGTAAAAGCGGCAGTCTGCAGTATGAATAATCGGTTATCGCCGAGATGTGTCACCACCAAGACGGATCATCGCCCATCCCCCAAGAGAAGCATCGCGCAGAAGTAAGACGTCGCCGAGAAGAGACGTCGCCTAAGTAAGACATCCCTGAGTAAGACATCGCCCGAAGAGTCAACCCGCATGACGTAAGCATTTCACAGAGAGGGGGCCCACACGATGGGATAACCCTAAGTTGGGTGGCGGCACTGCGGGTCCCTATGCACAGAACAAATGATCAAGTCAAAAGGGCACATGGTAATGCCCACGTGCTCATTGAAGGTACCCAGGGAAGGCTGCATGCATGACGTGTGTCCAATTAGGGGATTCGAACAGTATGATGGCGTGATAAATACAATGCTCAAGTTAGAGCCCAAGGGCCCAGAAGGTTATACATTGCACTACAAGATAAGGGAAGTCCATGGGCCAGATACGCTAAGATCCTAAAGATAGCGGCGCAAGGACCTTCTCCAAGGAACCCTAGATAATAGCAGGCAACGCAGAGGTAAACCCTAGTTTTCAGTTATATATATAGGGCGCAAATAAGCCCTAGAGAGGTACGTTTTTCAGTTCACAGTTACACGAGTTTTAACCTAGTTTTCCCAGATAGACATACAGAGCAAAAACCCTAATTGTTCTTGACGGCACATTCGCTAAGAGCACGAGACAATTAGGGTAGCACAGTTTTAGCCATATAGTTTCAGTCATTGAGATAATCAAACAGTTTCTAGTATTCGGTGTTTCTCGCTAGCTGACTTGATCGTCGGAGTGCAAACGGCCGCGAGGGCGCCCCTTTGTTCTTCTTTTTTCAGGTACTGACAGACGAAGCAAAGCGAAGGTGCCCTAACTCGTTAAGACAAGCCACGCATAAAGACGACCCAAGTTAACCGGCAGGAACATATATAATGAATTTATCTTTTATAATAAGAATCAAATTAAACTTATGTTTATTATTATAATACCGGTCACTAAATGAATCTTAATATTTGATATTAATACAAAATCATTTTAATCACATACTATACATATTTATATTTTTATTATGAAAAAATGATATATTGTATTACAAAACCCGGAAGGTAAATAAAAAAAAGTTGAAGGGCAGTAGTATATTAGTGTAAGGTGGTAGAAGAAGAACACGGAGTTTGATAAAATCGTTGGGTTATTTTGGTTTGATATTTTTATTATTTGTCACCTACTTTTTTATATGTGCACCTTCTAAAAGTAACGGGGTTTTTCAAAACCGTCGGAAATAACAGAGGTTTTCAAATCGTTGGAAATAACGGGGGTTTGAAAATCGTCGGATAATAACAGGGGTTTGAAAACCGCCGGTAAGTAATTATTTTCCAGGGGTTCATAAAAACCGCCGGTAACTAAGGGAAAAGCAAATCGCGGGTAACGTATTTAATGGGGGTTAAAACCGTCAAAAACGCAAAAAATAACCCCCGTTAAAAATAATTTTTTTGTAATGATTGTTATCCTAAATAGTCACTTTTAATCCTAACTAGTCATATTTTGTTATTGGCCCAAATAAAAGCCCAAAAACCTATGCTACTTGGCCCAAATATGTGGTTCAATTATTTTATGCTACTAGGCCCAATACATGGCCCATGAAATCCTAAACAACTTTAGACAATTTATTTAAGCTAAAACTTGGCCCACAAATAATGTTGACTAGTTAGCAGAAACTCAGTCTTCTTGTGTTCTTCTGACCAAAGCTCTAGTTTATGTTTTGATGACGTAGAGAGCTTCTTGGATATGTTTGTACATTCCTTCACCCTAGAGTTATCCTCTTGATTGGGCCTACAAAAAATAAACAAAAGCCCGGGTGTGTGTGGCTGGACGGTTTCCATCATAGGTGGTCTTCAAACCCGGGTGGTTGTGATACAAAGATTTCTTCATTCACTATTCCATTTAGGAAAGCGCTCTTCCCGTCCATTTGAAGTAGCTTGAATCCATTCATGCATGAAAAGGCCAGTAAGAGTCTCACAACTTCTAACCTTGCTACTGGTGCGAAAGTCTCATCATAATCTATCCCTTCTTCTTGGTTTTATCCCTTAGCAACAAGTCTTGCCTTGTTCCCTGTGATGACCCCTAAATCATCTTATTTTTTTTCTTTTGAAAACCCATTTTGTTCCTATGACATTCATTTAAGTTGTTATAGGAACCAAAACCATACATTATTCCTTACAAATTGGTTGAGCTCCTCATGCATAGCAACAGTCTAATGTTCATCTTTGAGTGCATCATTGATTGTCTTTGGTTCAATCTTGGAGACACACGTTGTATGATTGCAGAAGTTTGCTACAGTCCTTCTTGTAGACACACCCTTATTGATCTTCCCAATGATGTTTTCAACAGAGAGATCTCTGGGGATCCTCCACTCTTTTGGAAGATCACATTGTTGCAGATTTTCAATTGGTTGTTTCGCATAATCAACCAGTTGATTTTCTGTACAGTTTTCCAGATTCATCAAAAGGTTATTCCACTCATCTTCTTTTGTATTGATCTTTGTTGGACCTTGCTCAAAATTGGTAGTTTCATAAAAAAAATAAGCACAAATTCTTCTACAGTCATAAGTTTCTTATTGTAAACTTTATATGCATGACTAGATAGAGAGTAACCAAGGAAAATACCATTGTCAACTTTTGCATCAAACTTACCAAAATTTTCTTTACCATTGTTTAGGATGTAGCATTTACATCCAAATAACTTTAGGTGTCCTATGTGAAGCTTCCTTCCATTTAGCAGTTCATATGGAGTCTTTTTCAGAATTGGCCTGATAAGAACACGATTCATCACATAGCATGTTGTACTTATCGCATCAGCCCAAAAGCACTTAGGTAAGGATGATTCATTCAAAATTGTTCTTGCTAGTTCTTCAAGTGATCTGTTCTTCCTTTCCAGCACTCCATTTTGCTGAGGTGTCCTTGGTGTAGAGAAGTTGTGGAAGATGCCTAGCTTGTCACAAAAGGTGTTGAATTTCTCATTCTGAAATTCTCCACCATGGTCACTCCTAATTGCACCAATGTTGTTGCAACAGGTGTTTTGTAGCCTCTTGGCTAGCTTCTTGAATTCAGAATAAGCCTCCCTTTTTGAATTTAAGAATATGGTCCATGTAAACCTGGAAAAATATCTACTACAATAAGAGCATAATAATCCCCTCTAAGGCTCATAGTTCTTGAAGAACCAAAAAGATCCGTAAGTAGTAGCTCAAGTGGTTTTCATTACCTATGGTGCCTTTTCCAAGGATCTTTCCTTTGTTATTGTCTCCATAGTGTAGAGCATGGGAGCTTTGATGTTTCAAATCTATGATGAAGGTTGAAGTTGTGCTGCTTTTGGTTTGGTCTTAGTCTAGGTTGTTTAGAATCCTTGTAAAGATCATTCTTAGTCCCTTGCACAAGCTTGCTCAATCTGTTTTAAAAGAGAAAAGTGTTTTTCTAAGCAAAGAGAAAAACAACCGATTGAAACCTCGATATAATCGGTTGTTTGTCACTTAGCTTGTTTGAAGGTTTTAAAACTGTTTTTGAATTGGTTAAATAACTGCCTAACCAATTCAACCGGTTAAAGAATTGGTTAAATAGAGCCTTCGCGATCCTCTACAACTACCTTGGGCACCCTCCCTCCGTAGATGTTTTCCTTTACTTCTTCAATTCCAAGAACCCAGGAAAGAAGTTGTGGCTGAGCTTCAACGGGGTGGTGGGGAGGGTCCTCTTGACTCTTTTTCAGTAGTCATACAAAGGCTTCAAGAAGAAGTTCTTGAAGATTTGTTGTAGTATCCACGACCCCACCCTTCTAGACGGGTTTCCCTTTTATTGGTGAAGAAGCCTGGACTAAAAAAGCCAAGGAGTCTGGAGGACCTAACTCCGCTAGATTGTGAGATGTGTCAACTACTCTCAGGCTTGGGAGTGGTGTTTGACACCGCCAAGTTGATCAAGCTTGAATTTTGCGCCAAAGCTCTTAAGAGCTATATTGGTACCTTTACCATTTTTGTCTCACCCTTGTCTTTTATCTGTTCATTGTTTGTTAACTGCATGTTGTGTGGAGTCATCTCCTTATGCCTTGTTGCTATTTTTGTGCAGACATGACCATCAATGCAGATAAGAAAAAGAAGCTGACCGAGCTGCTCACCAAGCAAATGGTCGTTGCTGCTAGCGCGAGAACTTCAAACGAAAGGGGGTGGTGGTGGAGACTGTCTCGGAGGGTGAGGAGACTGGATCTGACCTTGTCTTCAAAAGGCATAGGGCGGATGATGTCGTGGCACCCTCGCATTTTGCGTCTGGCGGCCTCACTCCAACCTTCATGGACAATCCTCCAAGCACCTCTTCCCCTCGCGACCTTGTCGTGATTGAAGGCGAGGAGGAGAGCGCTCCCGAAGACCCCCAGGAACCACCCTTTGCTGTCGAGCTCCCTGCCATCCTCCAACAGGCCCTCAAGCGCTTCCAGGATAAGGAGATGGTGGAAAGCTTGGGTGGCAACCTCCTCCAAGACCGCGTGGCTCAGGTCCTTGGAGACTTCCTTGTCGCGTCCAGCCTTGCTCTGAGCCAGGCGCAAGATGCACAAAACTTGTGGGCTGAGAATGCGAAGCTGAAGGAAGATCACCCTCAAAACCAAAGCCTTCTCTAACTGCGAAACCGCCAGGTATGCGGAGTTGGGGAGTCTTTGTCAATCCGAGAGGGAGGTCAAAATACTTCTCTTTGAGAAGTCCTAGGAGGTCGTCCAATTGGAAGCGAAGATCTTGCCTCTCCGCAACAAGGTGGTTGATCTGGAGGAGAAGGTCGAGGGGATGCAGGCCCAAATGACCAAACTGGAGGAGAGGGCCACCCAACGGGGAGTCCAGTTGGGGTAGGTGGAAGGGGAGGCTCGCTGAGAAGATCGAGCTCTTCAAGAAGACAGAGGAGGAACTCAACAACGATGTTGTCGATGCTTATGGCGAGGGGTTCCAAGATGTCATGGCTCAGTTTGCTTGCGTGCATCCTGAGGTGGATCTTACCTCCTTCGCAGAGTCTAAGTGTGTCGTTGATGGGGGAACTCATGCTTAGAGAGTAACCATCTCGTAATTCAGTCTTCTTGGGTTTCGTGCTTTGCACTTATGAACATATTTATGAGCATTTGCTATTCCTTTAACCTCTTTGCCTTTTAGCTTCTTTTACTTGCATTAACTTTGACTAATAGCGTCTTTGACATAGGTTTACTTCTTAGGTAGCGCGTTTGATCACATTTGCCTTACTCTTGACCTTTATTGTCTTCAAAGCACTGATGATACGTGCACAAACCTTTTAACTAGCCTAGCCTTTGTCGTTCGAGGATAAGGAAACTCCTTTTGCTGTTTTTGATCTTTTTTGTGTAGGGTAAGGGAAAGGTCTCCTTGCTGATCTCTCCTCTACCCTCTTTGGGTCATCGGGCATGTCTTGTTAGTAATGTTGGCGAACCACACTGTCCTTGACCTTGCTTCGTGAGGGAAATAGAGAATCTGACTGTTGAACCATACTGTTCGACCTTGGCGTTCCCACGCAAGAGGGAGGCTCATAGAGGAACCATACTATTCCCAACCTTGGCGTTTCTAACCAAAGAGAACGGCTCGCACCTGACCTCGTCCTCGCCCATGGGGCAAGGGAGGATGCAACTGTTGAACCATGTTGTTCAACCTCAGTGTTCCCACGCAAGAGGGAGGCTCACTAAGGAACCATACTATTCACAACCTTGGTGTTTCTAACCAAGTGAACGGTTCTTAACTGGCCTCGTCCTCGCCCATGGGGTGAGGGACGTTTTTACTTACCGCAACCTTGCTGAACGAAGTCAAGGGACAGGTCTGAACAAGTGACCGCAACCTTGTTGTAAAAAGTCAAGGGATAGGTCTTAACTGTTGAACCATACTATTCTCAGCCTTGGTGAACTCACGCAAGAGAGAGGCTCACTGAGGAACCATACTACTTCTGATCTTGATGTATCACTTCAAGGGAGAGGTTCATTAATCGTCGAACCATACTATTCTTGGCCTTGGTGAACTCACGCAAAAGGGAGGCTCACTAAAGAACCATACTACTTCCGCTTTTGGTGTATCACTTCAAAGGAGAGGTTCATTAACTGCACTGCACAACAAATTTCTTAACTGAATAACTGAAATTTTATTGGGTGACCTCGTTAAAAAACCCTTGTAAGGGAAAAAGAGTGTCCCCTAATAATGTGTACAATGCAAACAACTTAACTGAAATAAAACTAAAGGTTGGTCACGTTCCAAGTAGGAGGAATCGCCCCACCTTTTAATTTCTTGAGCCTGTATGCTCCGTTCCCAAGGGCCTCCGTCACTCTGAAAGGACTAGTCCACTTGGGGGACAACTTGTTCTCTAGCTGGTACGGGTGGGCCTTTCGCATCACCAGGTCGGCGACCTGGAACTGTCGAGGTCTCATCTTGGAGTTGTACTTGTACTCCACCCTTCTCTTAAAGGCTTCAGCCTTGATCCTTGCTTCCTCCCTTACCTCGTCCAGTAGGCCGAGGTTCACCTTCCTCTCTTCATTGGACTCTTCGAAAATAAAGTTCTGGAAACGTGGCGAGTTCTCCTGAATTTCTACTGGAATCATCGCGTCTGAATCGTACACCAAGCTAAATGGTTTTTCTCTGGTTGTGGACTGGGGAGTAGTGTGGTAAGCCCACACAATTCTAGGAACTTCTTCTACCCAGATTCCTTTGCCTTTGTCTAGCCTTCTCTTCAGACCTCTGAGCAGAACTCGATTGGCAGACTCGACCTGCCCGTTCGTCTGGGGGTGTTTGACTGACGCGAACACCTGTTTCACTCCCAGCTCTGTACATAACTTGCCCAATTGCTGGCTTGCAAACTGGGTACCATTGTCAGATACCAATCTCTTTGGGATTCCAAAGCGGCATACTATGTTTTTTCACACAAAGTGTTGGATTTTTGTGGGTTGTAATCTACGCTACTTGCTCGGCCTCTATCCACTTTGTGAAGTATTCTATGGAAACCACGAGGTACTTCATCTGCCGCAGTGTCAAAGGAAAGGGCCCCAGAATGTCGATCCCCCAAGTATGAAATGGCCATGGGTTGTAGATCGACCTCAACTCTTCTGGGGGTGCCTTCTGCAAGTCGGCGTGTTGCTGGCATTGCTTGCACCGTTGTGCATACCTCGTGCAATCTTCCCTCATGGTTGGCCAATAATATCCTGCGCGAATAGCCTTTGACGAGAGGGATCGGCCGCCGACGTGGCTACCGCATATCCCCTCATGCAGTTTTGCCATAATGCACGTGCATTGCTCACCACTTACACACACCAGGTTAGGGTGGGTGAACCCATGCCTGAACAAATTTCCATCGATCAAGGTGTACTTGCTCGAATTTTTCTTGATTTTTTTGCCCTCTGAGGGCTCTAGCGGGAGTATTCCATTGGCCAAATAGTGTTGGTAGGGTGTCATCCAAGTTTCTCCTGTTTCGATTTGGTAAACCTGCGATGACATTTTCCCAGCAACCGGGTACACGCTTTATTTTGGGCATTTTCAACGTCTCCTGCGTTAACAACCGATGACTCCTCCTCACCCCTTGCGATGTGCTGATCTGCTGGACTTCGACCATATTGTCTGCGGTAGTTCGAGGTGTCCTCAGGGTCTCTTGAATTACTTTCCTTTGTGGCTACAACAGATCCTTGCCTCGTACTCCTCATACGTTGGTAAAAAAACTCTCACGATTGTGAGTGGGACATTATTTTAATGGGCCCCACGGTGGGTCCCAAATGTTCCTATCGTTTGACTCGCTTTGCTGGTTGACTCAAACGATAGCCTTTGACCCTCCTATCTACGCCTGAGAATCGTTCTTCCTTGATCAAAGAATCTCTCACCTGCAAATACAAAGGGCGCCTTGATGGTCGTTTGCACTCAGACGCTCAAGTCAGTATAAGGGCAAAGAAACACCAAGTGTATAAAGTAATTTCAATCTTAGAAACTGTGTACCTTGCTAGGGTTGTTAACACCCTTTATATAGATTGAAACTAGGGTTTACCTTTGGGCTATTGCCCTTGTCTAGGGTTCCTTAGAGAATGTCCATGCGCCGCTATTACATAATCTAAGCATAATCTGGCCCATGGAACTTCCCTTAACTGGAGTGAAATGACTAACAAAATGGTCGTTTGGGTACCAACATGTGCACCAAATCTCTGGGGCCATCTGTTTCACAGGTTCGCTAAGTATTCACGTGCCATGCATGCAACTTCCTTTCGAAACCCTAACCCTAATGAGCCTTAGTGCTTCCAGGAGCTATTCACTCGTGTCGCGCCTTAACGCGCTATACATACCACTTGCATGAATCCCTCGTGACTTAGGCTTTCCTCATATCTGATGCTTTTAACTGATAACTTAGTATAATTCTAGGGCCCACCTTATGTGGCCCAACACAACGTTCAGACCGCCGATGTCCGATCTCTCCCTCTGTTGGCGAGGTTCGATGTCGATCTCCAACATCGGGGTTTGTGGTACCGATACCCGAAGACTGACCATTACTGATGGCATTGAGCTCTTCTCTTTTGTGGTTTTTGGGTGGTTTGCGGAAGCTTTGTGGTTTGTTGATGGAACAAGGCCCTCCTAAGAGGTGTGGGTGCCTTGAAGGTGCATGAAGAGTGTGAGATTAGTGAGGTTCGGTCAGCCCCTTTGAAGGTGTAAGGATTGAAGACTAAAACCTAGATTCTAGGCAAGGAGTAATGTATGGCTCAAGTTTGGCAGCATAACAATACTCTATTCAATCTTGAAATACATGAGGTTGGCTCCTCCTTTTATAAGCTAAGGAGGACCTGATATGATGACCTAAATGATGAGCAAATGCAAACCAAATGAAATGTAAAAGAGTAGCACATGGAGGCACATGGAGCACATGGCACATGGGTGCACATGACCTCCTAACTTGCACATGGACGTCCTAGATTAGTGGAGAGCTTCTAGAAACCGTAGCTAATCTAGGTTAACTCCTCCTTAATCCTAATTTGCAGAATTTAAACAAAGGTTCACTAGGTTATGCTATTTACACCACAATTAAGACTAAGCTACACTTTGTTGGACCTTCTTGGACGTCACCCTTCTTGGATGTCAACTCTCTTAGACGCTCCTTGTGTGGCCTAGACGCTTTTTGTGTGGCCTAGACGCTTCTTGTGGGTACCCTCTATGCAAGGTTGGTCCTAGATGCTCTCTTGGTTGCCTTTCATGCAAGGTTGGTCCTAGACGCTCTTTTGGGTGTTGGGGCCTCTTCCATCATCCCCTCCCTCTTGAAAAGGATTTGTCCTCAAATCCAATGTTTTTTCTTCACTAGGGGGATGAATGTGGCTGGATGGTGTCCATCATCTCCTCCTTCTTGAGAAGATCTATCCTCAGATCTACAGACTTGATCTTGAATAGAAGCCTCTTGCTTCGTCAATGTTTGTCCTCCCGGATCAAATGTCCATCTATGGGAATCTTGAAACAAAGCAAAGGAGTTAGTGTGAGCAATTGGAGAAAACGTATTTGTATGAAGTTGCCATTTTTGTTTTTCTTTTGTTTTTGGCAACTTTTCACAATATTTCCCTTTTTTATGGTTGTATGTGTCCTCTAATCCTCTTATGTTTTGTAAAATTTCCAATAGTAGTTACTTTTTCCTTAGGCATAGTTCCTTTAGGAGGTGATAACAACTTAAAAAGAGAAAGAGGACTATGTTCACATACAACTTCAAATGTAGAAATATTAGTAGTCTTGTGGACTACTCTATTGTATGCATGCTCAATAGAAAAAGGATACTCATCCCAAGAGTTGTGGTTGTCTCTTATGATTACTCTAGGCATAGTAGAAAGAGCTAGGTTTTCAATTGTATTTTGACCATTCTTTTGAGGATGATAAGAATTTAAAGTGTACAACTTAGTTGCAAGTTTTCCCAAGAGAATCCTCAAATCATGGGTTGCGAAATTTGGAGCTCTATCCAACACTATGCTTAAGGATAAACCATGAAGATGTATCACTTCTCTAGAGAAGAGTTTATCCATATTCATGAAAATGGAATCAAAACCTTTTATTGTCCTAGGAAGCTCTAATGTGAAATTTAGGCTTATGTCTTCCCATGGATCATTTGCAAAAGGTGAAGGAGTATAGAGTTCATGAGACATTGCCTTAGGTGTAGTTTTAAAACAAGAGATGTATCTAGGGTAATGTCTTTGAACATCTTTTCTCATGGGTGACAAAAGTTTTCCTTTTAAAAGCTCTAGAGTTTTATCAACTCTAATTTGGCCCATGAGTCCTCCTTCATGAAGAATTTTTCTCTTATGTGTAAAGGTAGTCTCGTTGTTACAACCATTGTTTATGAGAATTTGTACACTTTGCAATGGTTGTCTCAACAAGACATGACAAGTTTCTTTAGGTACTACCTCACATAAAAATTTGTCTTTGTAGATGCCTATAGATAACTTGACCTTCACTTGGTGATATCTTAGCACATATGAGAAATAATCCACTACATTTTTATCTATGCAAGCCTCTTTTAAGGATTCTTTCTTTTTCACTAGGCTTGCAAGTGTTCCTTTACAAAAGGTAAGGCTAGGTTGTTCAACAAGAAGCATATTTTCAAAGGTATTTTCAACTTTTCCTTCTTGTTGAATGACCTTGTGGGAAGGAACACTCTTCTCCCACGCCTTTTGCTTTCCAAGGGTTTTCTCTTGCTTTTCTATTTTTAATATGCTTGTAAGGGGTGTTATAAGATATTCCTTATTCTTTCTAGATTCACACCACCCCTCACTTGACTTTTCTTTTTCTTTTTCTTTAGCTTCCCTTTTGTCTTCCTCTCTTTTCTTTTGTATCTTTCTTTCCTTCTTTACTTTATGGGAAGCAAACAAATTTTCTACCCTCATTTCCCAATCTAAGCAAGCTTCTACATTTTCTTTTCCATGGAAATGGGGTAGGTCTACCCTAACCTCTCTTAGGCTTTCTTGTTCTCTTCTATCTCTTCTATGTCTTCTAGGTGGTACTTGATAATAATAATTTATTCTAAGGCTTCCCTCCCCAAAAGAATCATGATCTTTAGAGATAGATGCATGAGAATGTATTTTTTTTTTTTTTTAGATTTCTCTTCCTTTGCTTTAGTCAATTCGTTAATTTTGGCCTCATTATCCAATTGTCTATTTGAAATTAATTGAACGTCCTTGGAAATTTGTTTTAAAAGAGATTTTAAGGACTTCATATCACTTGCAATAGATTTAGAGGAGTGGGAAGACATGACTAAAGCTTTGTGTATAGAAACGTTTTACTTTAAGAAAGATGAGGAAAGTTAATGAAGGTAGTTTTCCAGGTAAGAGAGGTGAGTCACAATGGACTACTTAAATACCAAGTTTTTGCCTTAGCCAAAAACTATCCCTCAAGATCTTCACACAAATCTTTCTCTTGGTAAATCACTTAAAACAAAATGAGGATGTAGAATTCAAATTTTTAATGCAAGAAACAATGCAAGCTATCTAACAACCCAAGAAAAATCATCAAAGATTAAAACAAAACTAAACAAAAGCAATTAAGCGAAGTTAAACAAAAGCAATTGGCGTAATTAAAGCAATTAACAAGCTAAGCTTGAAAGTTTAAGCTAGTCGGCCCTAGGTGAGGCTTCTTGGACACTTGGAGCCCTTGAAGACACACTCACCGTCTAATTGCGTGATTAACAAGTAATTAACAAGAGTTAAATTGCAAAGAAATTAAATGGCACTCCCTTTGTTGTTTTTCTAATTGCACTCCCTTTGTTGTTTCTTCTTTGTTGGGCCTTCCAAGGTGTGTGGTGTATTTAGTATGTGTTTGTTGCTGCCCCTTGCCTTTGATCCTCTTGGGATTAGGTAATTAAATTCTTCAATCCAGCACCTATTAAGCAAAGCTAGACTCCCCTCAAGTCAATTTCCACTCAACAAGTACCAATTGAGATTTAATCCACCACAAAGCTTAGAGGTCAAAGAAAGAAAGCAAGAAACAAATTAATTTGAAAAAAAAAACAGTACCACACAAATGGAATTAAATGTGACACAACTTAGAAAGAGTTCAAATGAAATTAGACAAGCAAATAAAAAGGCACTCAAAGAAATGGATGGCACACAAAAAGGAACCTATGGAATAGCACTAGATTTGATTTAAAATCCAAAAACAGCACCACTGAAACAATATGTTGTGGTCCAGAAAGCGTGACTTTCACAGATTTATGCTGAGCTGGATTTTTAATATTTGCTTCTGAAAATTGATACTCAAATAAATCAAAATCTTAACAGATTTTTGGCATTGGTTTCACTCCAAATGCATGCACCAATTAATTTTAATAATTTTTTAAAAAACAGTGCTCAGAACCGCCAGATGTAGCGTTAAGATTGCACACTTTTTTTGTAATATTTATCTTTTTTTTCTATTTCTTTTTTTCAACTGATTTTTTTTTGTTCTTTTGCTAACACCTCAATCTAGTGAAATCCAGAGGCTCAGAATTTTCTTATGTTGTATTTAATTTTCATAAGAAAAATTAGCCAAAACAGAATGGTGGAAAACAGAGGATTCTGAAAATCTGGAATAAAAAACAGAAAGATATACCAACATAAACACAATGGAATTAATGTAATGGAATTTGTGTGGATCTAGCACACAAATATGAACTCAAACTAAAAATTAAAAAGCACCAAAGGATCAAAACAAAACAGATTTCAGATCAAGCATTCAAACAAAAACAAGAAACAAATAAACCAAGAAAAGTACTACTAGGATTTGTTGACAAATATGGAAACACATGACTTACACAAAACAAATGGATTCATAAAATGAAAAGACTCAAGAACATCATATGACCCAAATGAAATTTCAAGCAAGACTCAAATACCTAAAAAATAAAAATAAAAAAACAGCAACACAATGTACCAAGAATCCTACACAAAATTGAAAATAGATGTTCAAGCACAATTTTGAACAAAACCCACCGATTGAAATGAATAAACAAGCATTCAAATCATATTAAAACACAAAAACAGCAAGACAACTTGGAATAAAGATGAACAACTTGGAGAAAGAAGAACTCAAAAAGAAAATTGCAAAGAGATACTCATCTTTGAAGAACCATAGCTCATGATACCAAATGATGGCATTGAGCTCTTCTCTTTTGTGGTTTTTGGGTGGTTTGCGGAAGCTTTGTGGTTTGTTGATGGAACCAGGCCCTCCTAAGAGGTGTGCGTGCCTTGAAGGTGCATGAAGAGTGTGAGATTAGTGAGGTTCGGTCAGCTCCTTTGAAGGTGTAAGGATTGAAGACTAAAACCTAGATTCTAGGCAAGGAGTAATGTATGGCTCAAGTTTGGCAGCATTACAATACTCTATTCAATCTTGAAATACATGAGGTTGGCTCCTCCTTTTATAGGCTAAGGAGGACCTGAAATGATGACCTAAATGATGAGCAAATGCAAGCCAAATGAAATGTAAAAGAGTAGCACATGGAGCACATGGCACATGGGTGCACATGGCCTCCTAACTTGCACATGGACGTCCTAGATTAGTGGAGAGCTTCTAGAAACCGTAGCTAATCTAGGTTAACTCCTCCTTAATCCTAATTTGTAGAATTTAAACAAAGGTTCACAAGGTTATGCTATTTACACCACAATTAAGACTAAGCTACACTTTGTTAGGGCTTCTTGGACGTCACCCTTCTTGGATGTCAACTCTCTTAGACGCTCCTTGTGTGGCCTAGACGCTTCTTTTGTGGCCTAGACGCTTCTTGTGGGTACCCTCTATGCAAGGTTGGTCCTAGATGCTCTCTTGGTTGCCTTTCATGCAAGGTTGGTCCTAGACGCTCTTTTGGGTGCTGGGGCCTCTTCCATGAATTACCCTGATAGGCGTACCTAGGGCCCACCTCACGTGGCCCACCTTTACCATCATGCACCGGTGTGCGATGTTTGAGGTCAGTCGCTGGAGTCGATGACCGAGGACTGGTCAGGACAAATATATTTTATTATATTATTATATTATTAAAAATTAATTATTGAAATGATTTTTTTTAAAACGTGAAAGAATTAAATTTTAAATTTACCATTTTATGTTTTACCACATTAATTTTCTGTCACATTACAATTTTTAACTTTTTTTTTCTGTTTTATCACTTGAAAAAACTGTTCCTGTCACGTAAGTGTCTTTTTGCACATCTTACGTGACTTTTCGCACGTCTCTTGAGTGTGGGTTGCCTTCAGCTTCTCAACAGTTGTAGGGTCGATGCGGGTTGTGATGCTAGATGGACCCCCCTCTACCAACTTCTTCTTCATCTCTTTATTCTCCTTTCGGAGAGCAAGAATCTTATCTTCATTCTTCTACTTCATCTCCTCATTCTTTTTCTTCATCTCGGTCATATCTCTCTGTAGAGACATCAAAAGCGTCATCTGCTTAACATCAAACATTCTCTCGTTCACCATGCTTCTAGTTGACACCATTTAATTCCTTCTTCGCATTGATTCTTTTGGCCCAACGGTGGGCGTCAATTTTTCTTGAACGAGATTGGAACCAATAAAACTATTGAACCGCTCATGGGTCGGTCGGTCTGCACCTTACTCCCTCTCTAATGAACTCCAACAACTCTCGCTCTCTCCTTCCTCGTCTCCGTAAACTTCGGCCTCGGATGGTACCTGCAAAAGGCAAACCGAGGGTCAAACTTCCACACTCGACACTCAGTATTTAGTATTAAATGATTGCGTACCTGATCCTTTGGGATCTATGCTTATTTATATAACTATTGTGGGCCCTATGTTGTTATTCGACCTAATAAAAGCAGATTAATCTGTACTGGTCATTGATTAACTTCGTCATTAGTTGTGTCAGTTGACCTGAACCGGGTGCTAAGTCTCATGTTCAGTCATAACGACCTGACCGGTACAAATTATTTTATTATATTATTATATTGGATATTTCACCAAAATGGTGCACTTTTTTCATATTTACCTAAATGGGCAAAAGCAGAAAAAAATTACAAGAATGGGCAATTCTTGGTCAAAGTTGTCAATGGTGTAGGCAACATCAATTAAATTTATTAATCAGTCTACTTTTTGTTTTTTAATTAAAGTTTCTAATTGGATTGACAACTTCACTTTAAATAAAATTGGACATGGGATTAGCAATTTTTCTCAATTAAAGTTTCCAATTCGGCTGACAAGTTCAGTTGATTTTTTTTTTCTTTCAAAAGATATGACAATTAATATTTTTGAAAATAAAAATATATAGTTAATATTTTTATTTTAATTATAACATTAAAATTTAATTTTTTTATTTAAGAAAATGATATGTAAAGTTGAAGAATTAAAATTACTTTTTTTTATAATAATTTTAAATAAATTGGGTTAAAAATGAGTTGTTTGATAAATTAAAAATTTTACTATTTTCTAAATATTGTTAAAGTTAAAAAATATACTTATAAGTATGTGATATGATTTATGTATAAATTTTTAGATTATATAATATATGAAAGTATAAATTATATAATATGTAAAAAATAATAATATACATGTATTTATCTAAAATAAATGTATTAAAAATTAAATGAAAATATTGAATAAAAGTCATTAAAAGAAGATGATATTAAATATTTGATGAGAACTGTACCGTCCCTCATCCGGGCGTTGACTAAGTCAAGGTCAAAGTCAACGCCAGGAGTCAAAGTCAACACAAGGCGTTGCCTAGATGAAGAGACGCCAAGTGTCAGCATCGTCAAGAGGAAGCGTCGCCTAGGTGTAGGCGCCGCCCAACCAGGGCGTCGCCAGACCAAACATTACTAAAGCAAGGCAATCACAGTGTGGTTCCCTGATACCCATGGGTAGGAAAAACCATGGAGGGAGCGACGCCGTGGGAAGGCCTCAGGTCCCGATGATCCGGGAGAGTGGTAAAGAGAAGAGAAAGGTGGCTTCAAGGCCATAGTAACAACACCAGTGTAGGGCAGCCTGACTCGTGAAGTACCCCTGCCGCCCCAGAGACGCCTTTGGGACAGATACGACTCAAGAGGAAGGTCACGCCCAGGGTAGCCGGGTGCAGGGTACGAGTGGAAGGCAGATACGCTCTCAAAGTAAGTGACTAGATGACTGGGGGCGTGAGTTGGCACCCAAAAAGTCACCCCTTGCGCAGTAGCACTCCCAGGCGGGAGGACTCACACGTAGAAACGTCCCAGATGGGCAGAAACGCCCCCAGATGGGATCATGGCGTCGTGAGGCCCTCCACGTGTACAACAGCCAGGTCAGAATAGAAACACCCTTTAGTCAGGTACCAGGTAACTAAAGTCATTTAGTACAGTTTCTGTTTCGAGCGTTTAAAGTACTATAAAGGCTCCCAAGCGTTTCAACGTCTTAAATGCGCTACGTTTTCTAATTAGACACGCTGATTGAGTGCGTTACATTTGTGATTAAAAGCGCTTTAAGGCGCTTTAAATGCTTGGGTAGTTTAAATAGCGTTGAGAATGTTGGGAACGGGGTTCGAACTTTTGGCAAATTTTCCAGAGACGCTCTAGTTGCTTGCTCGAGCCTTGAGGTTACGCACAAGGGACTAGGGAAAGATTGTTTGCCAGAACGAGAATATACACACAATACACAGTCCATTTTTAAGACTTTCAGAGTGCCATACGCGGTGCTCAGAGACGGAGGTGCACAGTTTTGGTGTTTCTTGCTGGCTGACTTGAGCGTCGGAGTGCAAACAGCCGTTAGGGCGCCCTTTTGTCCTCTTTTTGTAGGAATCCACAGGTAACCAGTGGGAAGGAGTCCCTAGCTGACGATTGAGGTCGCGCACGAAGACGTCCCAGTCAACCGGACGGAACATTTGGCGCCCACCGTGGGGCCGATATAAAACATCAGTCCCATCACAAGTTCGAGAAGATCTACCAAGTTACAGTAATGTTGGAGGAGGTTGGAGTGACAATGGCCCCCACCAGACGAGGTACAGCATGCGTAGCCCCAGCAGAACTATCCATGCAACAGGTCCTGGAGATAATGAGGGGGCTGCAGCAGGATATGGCGGAGTCGAAGCTGGAACAGGAGCGCATGCAGGCAGATCTCGAAGCCTCGCATGAGAGGAATGAAGAGCTCCGCCGCGTAAATGAGGAGTTGCGCCGGGGCCTGAGAAATGATCGGGGGCAACGTGGACATGACGAGATGGAGAACCATTCCCCACCAAGGGAGTTTTCCACTCCCTTCTCGCAGGAGATTCTAGATGCAGTGATCCCGAACACGTTCGCGGGGCCCAAGGTGATCTTCACCGGGATGGAGGACCCTGAGACGCACCTTGCTGCATTTCACACACAGATGGTCCTGGTAGGCGGTTCTGACGCTGCCAAGTGCAAGCTCTTTATGAGCACCCTGACTGGGATGGCTATGGACTGGTTCATCAGCCTCCCGGACGGTCATATCACATCTTTCCGCCAATTGTCACGATTGTTCAGGGAACAATACTTAGCAAACAAGGCCCCGCCGCCGGTCTCCTATGATTTGTTTGATGTGAAGCAGTATCAAGGGGAGACCCTGAAGGAATACATCAATCGCTTCGGGGCCCAGGTCGTGAAGGTTGGTACGACAGAGGAGCCTATGATCGTGTACGCGTTCGTGAAAGGCGTATGCCCCGGTCCTTTTGGAGAATCCATCATTTGCAACCGCCCTAGGAATTTCGCTGAGCTACGGCGTCGGGCGGTAGAACATATTGCTTCTGAAGGGGAGGTGTGCGTGAAGCGCACCAGCGTCGTACCCTCACGCCCGAGGGGACCGGCACAAGCTCAACCCGCCAGGGTCAATGAGACCACGACAGGAAGAAAGAAACCATATGGGAGACGCCCCTACGAGGCCAGAAAGCCTCAGCCCCGGGGTCCAGCGGGAGGCGATCGCCCGGCCAGAGAAAGAGCGAGACCGGCAAGGTACAACTTTGTGGTGGAGCTGAAGGACCTGATCGTCGTGCCTAATATAGCTGAGAGGCTGAGGCGACCGGCGAAAACTGACAAGGTGTTAGGCCCTCGCAAAGACTCTTGGTGCGAGTTCCATGAGGCTTTCGGGAACCACATTGATAACTGCCTGTCGTTGGGTTACCAGCTGGATGAGCTGGTGAGAACTGGGTTTTTGAAGGATTATGTCGCGGAGCCCACAACGACCGCCACCTTGCCGCCGGCGGAAGAACCAGCACACGAGACGCCGTTTCTCGGCGAGGTTCATACCATAGCTGGAGGTTTTTCCGGCGGGGGACCCACCGCCTCCCAGCGAAAGAAATACGCGAGGGGGGTCAACTCGATTGAAGAAAGGATTTCGGGTGAGCCGTGGGAGTCGGACCTCGTATTCACAAGAGGGGACCTCCGAGACGTGGTGCCGCACGACAATGACCCCGTCTTCATTTCGGTAGTCACAGCCGGAAGAAAGGTGCACAGAGTTCTTGTCGACCAGGGAAGTTCGGCAGACGTCATGTTCTTGTCGACATTTAATAAGTTACGGTTGTCCCCCGACCTGTTGAGGCCCTACACGGGGTGTCTGTATGGGTTTGCGGATAACCAGGTGGAAGTCCGAGGTTACCTGGAGTTGAGGACTACGTTCACGGATGGAGAGGCCTCGCGTACAGAAAGCATCCGGTACCTGGTCGTGAACGCCAACTCCGCCTACAATATTTTGCTGGGCAGGCCGGCGTTGAACCGTTTGAACGCGGTGTCCTCCACACGCCACATGAAGATGAAGCTGCCGGACCTCAGTGGCAAGGTGATAGTCATCAGGTCAGACCAGGAGGAGGCAAGGAAATGCTATGAGAATAGCCTGAAAACGAAGAGAGGCGTGTTCATGGTATATGAGCGTCCGCCGAGCGCGGACACGACGATGATTGAGCCGACGCCCGCTGGGTCGACGCCTAACGAGGTCGTACCCGCGAGGGCGACGCCCGAAGCAGATGCACCCATGGAGGAAGGCCCTGACGACGTGGCGCCCGTGGAAGAGGCGGCGCCCGTCGAGGGTGATAGCAGGGAACAGCCAACGGCTAACTCCGTAGAAAGGGAGATTGGCAGCAAGACGTTTAAGTTAGGAAGTTTGCTGAGCCCAGAAGAACAGGAAGGGGTGGCAGAAGTGATTTTGCGCCACCTAGATGCCTTCGCATGGTCCGCCTCGGATATGCCCGGTATCGACCCTGATTTCCTGTGTCACCACCTCAGCATGGACGCCACGGTCCGCCCCGTGCGCCAGAGAAGGAGAAAGTTCAATGAGGAGCGACAACAGGTGGTGAAGGACGAAACACAGAAGCTGTTGAGGGCTGGCCACATCAGGGAGATTCAATACCCTGAGTGGCTTGCCTATGTCGTCTTGGTGAAAAAGGCGAATGGAAAGTGGAGGATGTGCGTGGACTTCACAGACTTGAATAAGGCGTGCCCAAAGGACTCGTACCCGCTGCCCAGCATCGACGCCTTGGTGGACAATGCGTCCGGCAGCAAGGTGCTGAGTTTCCTGGACGCCTTCTCAGGATACAACCAGATCAAGATGCACCCGAGAGATGAGAACAAAACTGCATTCATGACTGAGACCTGCAGTTACTGCTATAAGGTGATGCCTTTTGGGCTGAAAAACGTGGGCGCCACGTACCAAAGGTTAATGGACAAGGTCCTGGCGCCAATGCTCGGGAGGAATGTGTACGCCTATGTAGACGACATGGTGGTGGCGTCGCAGGATAGGGCGCAACACATGGCGGATCTGGAGGAGTTGTTCGTCACAATATCCAAGTACCGCCTCAAGTTAAACCCTGAGAAGTGTGTTTTCGGGGTAGAGGTCGGTAAGTTCTTGGGTTTTATGCTCACAGAGAGGGGGATAGAGGCGAACCCCGACAAATGCGCAGCGATTATCGCCATGCGAAGCCCGACGTCGGTAAAGGAAGTGCAACAGCTGACAGGGCGGATGGCGGCGCTCTCAAGGTTTGTTTCCGCCGGGGGAGAGAAGGGGCATCCATATTTCCAGTGCCTCAAGAGAAACAGTCGCTTTGCATGGATTGACGAATGCGAAGCGGCTTACATTAAGTTAAAGGAGTACCTGGCGACGCCACCGGTCCTCTGCAAACCGGTAACAGGCGTGCCCCTCCGGTTATATTTTACTGTAACGGAGCGGGCTATCAGCTCTGTGTTAGTCCAGGAGCAGGACCAGAGTCAAAAGCCCATCTATTTTGTAAGCAAGGCATTACAAGGAGCTGAGACGAGATACCAAGCGCTGGAGAAGGCAGCGCTAGCGGTGGTGTTTTCTGCTAGGAGGCTCCGTCATTACTTCCACAGCTTCACGGTGGTGGTGATGACAAACCTCCCTATACAGAAGGTGCTGCAGAAGCCTGACGTGGCGGGAAGAATGGTGCGCTGGGCGGTGGAACTGTCAGAGTTCGACATCCAGTATGAGCCTAGAGGATCCATCAAAGGGCAGGTGTACGCAGATTTTATAGCGGAACTTTCGCCCGGAGATGAGCAAGAGGTGGAAGTGGGCTCGCAGTGGCTGCTCTCGGTTGATGGCTCTTCCAACCAACAAGGGAGCGGTGCGGGAATAGTCTTAGAGGGACCCAACGACATACTGATAGAGCAAGCTCTGCGTTTCGCCTTTAAGGCAAGTAACAATCAGGCGGAGTATGAAGCCCTGATAGCAGGAATGCTCCTGGCCAAGGAAATGGGCGCGCAGAACCTCCTGGTGAAAAGCGACTCCCAGCTGATTACGGGGCAGGTGTCGGGTGAGTTCCAGGCGAAGGACCCACAGATGGCGGCATATCTGAAATACGTCCAGTTGTTGAAGGGAGCATTCAACGCTCTTGAGTTGATACACGTCCCAAGGGAGCAGAATGCCAGAGCTGACCTGCTTGCAAAGCTGGCTAGCTCAGGCAAGGGGGTAGACAGAGGACAGTGATCCAAGAGACTCTCAAAGCTCCGCGTAGATTCGTGGAGGACAACAGGGTGGATGTCCTCCAGATTTATACAACAAGGGGAAGGCCGAGGAGTCATTGCTCTTTGACCCAAGATACGCAGAGGGTGCCCCGCATCAGCACGTACGCGGATGTGCCCAAGGGAGAGCAAATGCAGGTATGTGTTTTAACCGAGGGAGACACCTGGATGACGCCCTACAAGCGATACCTGGCGGATGGGGCTCTCCCAGTGGAGCATGAAGAGGGTAAGAAGGTCAAAAGAAATGCCGCAAGATATACTCTGGTGGATGGGGTGTTGTTCAGGCACGGTTTCACTCACCCTATCCTAACGTGCGTAAGTGGCGACGAGTGCACCAGGATAATGGCGAAGCTACACGAAGGCATCTGCGGGAGCCACGTAGGGGGAAGGTCCCTAGCCTCCAAGGTAATACGCGCAGGTTTCTTCTGGCCAACAGTAAAAGAGGACTGCGCGTGACACGCCCAGCGTTGCAGGCAATGCCAAAAGCACGCCGACTGGCACAAGGCGCCGCCAGAAGAATTGCGATCCATATACAGCCCGTGGCCTTTCCATACATGGGGAATCGACATCCTGGGCCCGTTCCCACTGGCAATCAGGCAGATGAAGTATTTGATCGTCGCCATCGAATACTTCACCAAATGGATAGAGGCAGAGCCCGTAGCACAGATCACCGCGCACAAGGTACAACATTTTGTGTGGAAGAACATTGTGTGCCGCTTTGGCGTACCTAGGCGCTTGATATCCGATAATGGGACCCAGTTTTCCAGTCAGCAGTTGAGAAATCTGTGCGCTGAGGTAGGAATCAAACAAGTGTTCGCATCGGTTGAACACCCCCAGACCAATGGGCAAGTGGAGTCAGCAAACAGAGTTCTGCTGAGGGGGTTAAAGAGAAGGTTAGAGAAAGCCAAAGGGGCGTGGGCGGAAGAGGTACCAAGGATCGTATGGGCATACCACACCACGCCCCAATCCTCTACCATGGAGACGCCTTTCAGTTTGGTGTACGGGTCGGACGCGATGATTCCGGTAGAAATACATGAAAGCTCACCACGTTTTCAAAACTTTGTGGTGGAGGAATCCAATGAAGAAAGGCGGGTAAACCTGGATCTACTAGACGAGGCCAGGGAAGAAGCCAGAATAAAAGCTGAAGCGATGAAGAGAAGAGTAGAGCGGCAATATAGCTCTAAGGTAAAGCCGCGACAGTTTCAGATCGGCGACCTAGTGATGAGGAAAGCCCACCCATACGAGCTGGAGAATAAGCTGTCTCCCAAGTGGACCGGACCCTTTAGAGTTACTGAGGCTAAGGGCAACGGTTCGTACAGCCTAGAGACCTTGGATGGAGGTCCTATCCCGCGCAGCTGGAATGCAGCCAAATTAAAATTTTATTTTAGTTGACTTATGTAAGCAGCCATGTAACAATTTAGTTGAAGGGGATACTTTTTTTCCCTCTCGGGGGTTTTTTAATGAGGTCACCCGAATAAAAGAAAAAACAAGTTTGAGAAAAAGTCGTGCCTTGGTTTTCAGCCTTTACTTTTCTCCGTTTGAAGTAGTGTGAGGCGTCGCCAAGTCAAGGCGTCGCCTAGGTGAAGGCGTCGCCAAGAGAGAAGGCGTCGCCAAGAGAGAAGGCGTCGCCAAGAGAGAAGGCGTCGCCAAGAGAGAAGGTGCCGCCAAGAGAGAAGGCGTCGCCAAGAAGACAGGTGTCGCCTGAGTACAGGCGCCGTTGAGGAACATCAAGAAGGAAAAGCGCACAATATACGAAACGTATGCAAAGTAAAGCGGCGTTGCAAAAAATCAAGTATGGTATAGAAAAGTTGATGTTACAAGCAATGCTCGATAGAAATGGGCGTAATGTGGTTAGGGCAAATATTACAACTCATGCAAAACACAAACGAGCCACTTCTCAGTGGCCATCGGAGTCAGCACTGGAGGAAGACGAAGCCCTGATCCCAGCCCGCAGAGCTCGGGTAAGTCGTGTCCTCCTCTCTTGGTTTATTTTCGAACCTGCACCAAGGGAGATAAATGTGTCAGAGACACCATGAAGCAAGACATGCACAAATAGAAAGTAATAAAGGCCGAAGTTTCTAGGGCAGTGACTCATACATATGTACTTTTCGAGAGTTCCAGCGTTGAACTCCAAGCTGATCAAGGTGGCGGAGTCAAAACTTCCCGCCTCAGCAAGAATCCGGCAAGCCACCTGGTCATTCGGAGCCAGCTTCTTGAAGGGTTTGGTTTTGAGAACCCTCGCCTCCCTCACCCAATACAGTGGAAAACCATCCAGGGCGTTGGGAACGAGGTCAGTGCAGCAGATCTTGAAAAACCGGCCTTTCCACCCGGTGAATGAGTTTTGGAAGGGTGTTAGGAGAACTCTCCCAGGAACGTTGCTGAGAGTTACCCAGAGGTTGTGCCTTTGCCTCTTCACCTCAAAGAAGTGAAGAAAGAGGTCAACCGAGGGCGCACAACCCAGAAACCCGAAGAGGATGTCAAAGGCTTTGACAAAGGCCCAGCTGTTGGGGTATAACTGGGCCGGAGCGGCATTGATCTCCGTCAGCAGTTCCTTCTCGAACCGGGAGAAGGGCAGGCGCACGCCGATGGTCTTGAAAACCACCTGGTAAAAGTAGAAGAAGGGGACCCCTTCGTTGGCCCGATCGTCTCCACATACTGGCTCCCCTAGAGTGCAAGGGAGCACAGCAATGTCGTCATCATGCCTCCTCGCGAAGGCGCGGTGATCATATGAGCATGAATCTCCTTTGTGTTCCCTTATGGCCCTGGTGGCGAGTAAGCATGAGCATTCGTGAAGAAGCTCACTCGAAGCCCAAGGGTACAGGTCCTTGGGATTGACCTTGGGGGAGGTAGCATGAGAGAACATTCTTTAACAAGATTAGGGATTGTCGAAGGCGTATGGCCCGCCGATAACGCAAGAGTCGAGCGATGGTGGGAGCGAACGCTGGAAGAGCCCTTCGCGAGAGGAGAAAGGGTGCAAGAAGAGAGAGTGCAAGTAGGTTATGAAGAGTGCAGAAATGATGAGAACAGTTTCAGAGTTTGAAGAGTTAAATAAAGCGGTTAGAGCACCAAACGATGCAAGTAGAAGTATTGCAGTTAGAGCATTGAACGACGCGAATGGATGCACTGCACGATCGAGCCACGTGGCAGAAGATGGAAGGGTGGCCTTGGCATCCCTGGTTAAACTCAGAACACGTCGTATCGACAGAATGCCCGGTGGTACGATGCGTCGTCAAAAGTGGGTCAGGGGCACAGTAGGAGTCAGGATCAAGTCGAATGACTGAACGTCCCATCAGCCATACAAGGAGCGCCACGTGGATCAAGTCGAATGACTAAACGTCCCATCAGCCATACAAGAAGCGTCGCGTGGATGGCACGGGCAGAACCTTGAGCTCTTCGCTGTCCCCAGGCGTCGACCAAGGCCAAGGTCAAAGTCAATGTCAAGGTAAAGACGACGCCAGCATTAGACGCCCGAGGCGTCGCCTGGAAGGACGCAAAGGGCGACGCCAGCGAGAGACGTCGCGGGCGTCGCCAACCAAAATATCAGCGGGGTTGCCTCCCCGATACCCACATGTAGGAAAGACTGTGGAGGGAGACGAAGTCGAAGAGGGCAAAGTTAGTTACTGGCGTTGCCTCCCCGATACCCACAGGTAGGAAAGACTGTGGAGGGAGACAAAGTCGAAGAGGGCAAAGTTAGTTACTGGCGTCGCCTCCCCGATACCCACAGGTAGGAAAGACTGTGGAGGGAGACGAGACCGCCAAAACGCCAGCGAATCATTGACAGGGCGTTCCCCGATACCTATGGGAAGGAAAGACCATGGAGGGAACGACCCCCCCCCCCCCCCCCCCCCCGAAGCACTCGGCGTTTTAGACACCCGAGGACGATACGGCGCTGCTGTAGCAGGCCTCTCCTTAGGCGTGGGCGTCGGGCATTAAGGATCAAGGAAAGGACTATTTGGGTGTTAGAGACACCCCGTGGACGATACGGCTCCACTAGGTGAGCCTCTCCATGGGCGTGGGCATTGGCGCGTGACCTTTCCCGGGCATACAAGGCCGCCCAACGAAGTGAAAGAATCGGGTATATTACAAGCAAAACAATCGAACCAAAGCACGCGAAGGCAAAGAATGAGAATAAAATCACACAGGCAGAATTCTATGTCGCGAGGACACGAAAGTAATCATACAAAAGCCCAGAGTTGTAGCAAGAGTGCAGACGATTCAAAGAATTACAAGTTTATCAAAGAAGGTTAAAACAGGTATAAAGGAATGGGTTGATGGTCGAGGGTGGTGGCTCAATCGTCTATCTCCAGAGGCACGACCTTTCCATCAACAATGTGGTGAGTGGAATCGCAGCTGGAAATGTCGATCCCCGGGTTCATGCAAACTGCTTGAGCCAGAGCTTCCTGGAATCCCTCCTCGAAAGTGCCCGCCATCTCCTGGATGAGGGTCTTTTTGTCCTTCTCTACAATGACGGCGTCCCCGGAGGCCACCTGCTTCTCCAAAGCCTCCTTCTCCACGCGGAGTCGGTTGACCTCGACTTGCAGTTTGTCGTAATCTGCCCGGAGAAGGCCCATAGCTTGGGTCTGGGACGCCATTTCCCCTTCCATCCGCTCCATTGTGCCAGTTTGTTCACAGCAGCGAGCCTTCAAGTCCTTTTGAACTTTTTCGTAAGCTTCGACTATGTTTTGAAGGCTCGTCACCTGATCTTTGAGGGCGACTTCTCGAGCATAGAAGTCGGTCTGGAGCTCCAACGCCTCTGCCAGTTGTCCCTCAGCCTCTGCTTTGGACTCTTGCACCTGCTTCAGGGAGGTCTGGTAAGCTTCGTTCTGGCGTCCCAGAGTTTTCTTTTCCTCCTCCAGGGCAGTTACCCTTGTTTCCAAGGCCTGGAGGATTTGAGCTTGTAGGACAGCATTTCTGGCCTGGGCGCGCCATTCAAGGGCCACCGCCAAGAAGGCCCCCAAGTAGAAAGGCATGCCCTCCTTCCTATCGGTGCCCTCTGGCATAGTTCCGCCACTGAAGCCCCTCATCAAATGCATGATCGGAGGAGGGATGGCGATGAGATCGGGGGCGGCAACGACGGGAGCAGGGGAAGCAGAGACTTCTACCGGTGGCGGGGGCGGGGCAGACTCGGCGCCTTCGCCCCCTTCCTCTTGGACTGTTGGGGGGAAGTGAGGTCGCGCTTGAAGGGTCGTCCATGAAGGAATTCCCTCCCTGGGGCGACGCCTCTAGCAGAAGAGGAACCCGCGCAGATTTCCTCCTCTTGAAGGGTGCCACACCTTCCGAGTCCTCATCATCCGATAAAATCTCCAAGACCCGTTTCCCTTTGTCAAGGGGGGTTGGAGCCGGCGACGAGGTCGCGGCTAGGGGAACGGCGGCGATGGGCAGAGGAGAGCCGGGAGTCTGAAGCGCCTCGGGGCTATGTGGAGACGACGGAGATGAGCCTAGGGGGGCTTCGGTGGTGATCGGTGGTGGCGGTGACAGAGTTGGTGGGGGGATCGGATTAGCAGCAGGGGCGGAGGAGGTGCCCGCCTTGGCGGCACGAGCCTCCTTCATCGCTTTCGCCAGCATCATCCTTTTGGAGGCGTCCATCACCGATCCTACATCAAAATAGACCAAGCAGCAGAAATCAAGGCCAAAGCAACCACACAAAATTACAAAGCGCATAGATGCGTGAGATGCAAGTAACATGGCACCATGGAAAACAGGGGGAGGAAGCCGTGGGAGCAAACATCCGGTAGCAGGGTGTTCACAGCAAAGGGGAGAAGGGGAGAGTCTCCTTACCAAAGTATGTTGTTAGGGCGTGAGCATTGTATTCGCTAGCAACAAGCTTCAAGGTATCAAAAACGATCCCCAGCCCAGCCAAGGCCTTGCTTACCTCCCTGTCAGCAGGAGATAGCTCTTCCAGGGCTCTAGCCCTAAGCAGCTTAGGGCGCTCCGTCCAATAGAGGGGGAAGCCGTCCAAGGCTGTGGGGTCGTGCTTGGCGCTGCACACTCTAAAGAATTTCCCTTTCCAGTTTTTGTAAGAGTTTTGGAAGAGGGAGAGGAGGATCCTACCCGCGATCCCGGAAAAGCTTACCCAAAAGCTTTTCCCCTGCTTCTTCACTTCGAAGAAATGCAGGAAAACGTCTATGGAGAGAATGATGCCCAGGTGCCCGCAGAGAATTTGAAAACCCCTTACGAATGCCCAGCTGTTGGGGTGGAGCTGGGCGGGGGCGGTATTGATTTCGGTGAGGAGTTCCCTTTCAAAGGGGGTGAATGGGAGACGCACCCCTACGCGTTTAAACACCGTCTGGTACATAAAGAAAAAAGGGTTCCCCTTTCTAGGTCTGTCGTCCACGCAGACAGGTTCCCCAGGCCTGCCGGGGTGGACGGATATGTGAGCGTCGTGAGTACGACAGAAAGCGTTAAAGTTATACAAGTGGGGATCCCCACGATGAGCTTCCAGGTCCTGGAAGGTGGTCAGGCTGGTACACTCGTTCAAGAGCTCGTCGGGGGCCCATGGGTAGTAGGCTTTGTAGTTGGACTTGGGGGTCTTGGGGGAGGAATCAGACTCCACGTTCGTGCGCGTCATGGTGTGAATAAATAGCTGAAGAAAGAAGAGAGGAAAAAGGTTTTAACAAGTGTAGCCATGACAGGAAGGGGAGTGAACCCCAGGAAACACCACCCACGCGAGAAAACCCAGAAAGAAGGAGAAGGGAACAGAGAAGGAAGGAGAAGCGGAAGAACGCAGTAACGCATAAATGTCAACAGTCCCAGGCATTTCAATAAATCATGCAATGTGACGAAAGGGAAGAGTCGTGGATACGCGAAAATCATACCTTTGCTGTCGAAGTGAAGGAGGAAGGAGAGCACGGCAGAGGGTGAGCAGAAAGTGCAGAGAAAGGGGGTTGAAGGCGATGAACAGTGCAGGGACGCAGAGGGAATGAATGTAACAGTGGGGTGAGCGCGGGGTTTGGGGTGACTTGAACGTTACCTTTGCAACCCAAGAGGTGCTAACTAGGAGCCGTGGATCGTGCCACGTGTCAAAGGATCAATCGCCCAGGGGAAATGCAAGGGTCTCAAGAGGCTGGCCATGCGATGGGCCACGTGGCGCGCGATCAAGGGTAGCCCCAAAAGGTGTTATTTTCCCCATTTCAGAGGATGTCCAATCAGTCATTAAGAGCGCTCCTATGGTTCAGAGGGTGTCACGTCAATAATTCGAGAATTGTTGAGTCAGCAGGGAGTAACACGTCATCAGGGTGGCACGTGGACGGCGTGGGCGAGGCCTTAGTCTTTGCGCTGAAGACAAGTCTTCGGCTTAAGACTGGGGGCTTATGTACCGTCCCTCATCCGGGCGTTGACTAAGTCAAGGTCAAAGTCAACGCCAGGAGTCAAAGTCAACACAAGGCGTTGCCTAGATGAAGAGACGCCAAGTGCCAGCGTCGTCAAGAGGAAGCGTCGCCTAGGTGTAGGCACCGCCCAACCAGGGCGTCGCCAGACCAAACATTACTAAAGCAAGGCAATCACAGTGTGGTTCCCCGATACCCATGGGTAGGAAAGACCATGGAGGGATCGACGCCGTGGGAAGGCCTCAGGTCCCGATGATCCGGGAGAGTGGTAAAGAGAAGAGAAAGGTGGCTTCAAGGCCATAGTAACAACACCAGTGTAGGGCAGCCTGACTCGTGAAGTACCCCTGCCGCCCCAGAGACGCCTTTGGGACAGATACGACTCAAGAGGAAGGTCACGCCCAAGGTAACCGGGTGCAGGGTACGAGTGGAAGGCAGATACGCTCTCAAAGTAAGTGACTAGATGACTGGGGGCGTGAGTTGGCACCCAAAAAGTCACCCCTTGCGCAGTAGCACTCCCAGGCGGGAGGACTCACACGTAGAAACGTCCCCAGATGGGCAGAAACGCCCCCAGATGGGATCATGGCGTCGTGAGGCCCTCCACGTGTACAACAGCCAGGTCAGAATAGAAACACCCTTTAGTCAGGTACCAGGTAATTAAAGTCATTTAGTACAGTTTCTGTTTCGAGCGTTTAAAGTACTATAAAGGCTCCCAAGCGTTTCAACGTCTTAAATGCGCTACGTTTTCTAATTAGACACGCTGATTGAGTGCGTTACATTTGTGATTAAAAGCGCTTTAAGGCGCTTTAAATGCTTGGGTAGTTTAAATAGCGCTGAGAATGTTGGGAACGGGGTTCGAACTTTTGGCAAATTTTCCAGAGACGTTCTAGTTGCTTGCTCGAGCCTTGAGGTTACGCACAAGGGACTAGGGAAAGATTGTTTGCCAGAACGAGAATATACACACAATACACAGTCCATTTTTAAGACTTTCAGAGTGCCATACGCGGTGCTCAGAGACGGAGGTGCACAACTTTGGTGTTTCTTGCTGGCTGACTTGAGCGTCGGAGTGCAAACGGCCGTTAGGGCGCCCTTTTGTCCTCTTTTTGCAGGAATCCACAGGTAACCAGTGGGAAGGAGTCCCTAGCTGACGATTGAGGTCGCGCACGAAGACGTCCCAGTCAACCGGACGGAACAAGAACAACATTACAAAGGATGATTCTACCGTCTAAATGAACAATTTTCTCTGTTATGACCTTCATTGCGACAGTAAGAACATTTTGTTTGGCTTGTTTTGAATTGGTTGATTCATTTCATTATGCAAACTAGTTGTAATTGGTCATCCCAAGTTTTTACGTTGCATGTGGGGGTCAGGTATGAAATTTGGCCTGGTATAAGTAGACCAATAATCATCGTTTCGAACGGGATGAAATTCAACTTGATATGTCTTTCTAATCGTGTGGAGGTTGTAAACCGGATCAATGAATGTCATCATTTGTAAATAACAAGAGGAACAAACGACAATAACGTGACGATAGGAAAGTCGAAGAGCTTGGAAGTGGCCACAATCACACCACCAATAATTTAATCTAACTGTGTATGATTGAGGTGGTCGACCATGTTTGGGGGTGGCTAATTCTTGGACATTAAATTCAGAATTTTCTACATTAATCCTTTCCACAAAACACATAGTCGAATCTTGTTGATTTTTTTCTAAATAAGGTTGTGATATCTTCTGGATAATAATGACCTACACGTAACATGGTGTCTATTTTGAAGGTTCGCTCAACAAACCATGTTTTTATTTTTTCGAAAGTTGCCTTAACCAAAGTGAAAATCGGTAAGGAACGAGCTTCTGAACATAATTTTAATTTTTTAAAAACAACAAAAGTATTTTTAATTTTGACATTATTTAAAAATACTAAATATTTTACATTTATTACACAAACTACTTTTAATCTAACTTAATTTTGGGTAACTTTGTTTTTCTGTGAAACAAAAATTTAGTTTTAATTTCTTTAGTTTTAATTTAAAATTATTATTATATAAATTTTTTAATTTAGAAAATATTAATTATTTTTTTAAAAAAAATCAACTGAACTTGCAAATCGAATTGAAAATTTTAATTAAGATAAATTGTCAATTAATTTGTTCAATTGTATTTAAACTGAAATTGTCAATCCAATTGAAAACATTAATTAAAAACTAAAAAGTGAAAGATTAATAAATTTAATTGATGTTGTCTGCATGCCAATTTTGATCAAAAATTGTTATTTTTGTAATATTTTTTACTTTTGTCGATTTAGGTAAATATGAAAATAAAGTGCACCATTTTGGTTAAATATTCTATTATATTATTAAAAATTAATTATTGAAATGATTTTTTTTTTTAAACGTGAAAACTGTTCCGTTCCTGTCACGTAATTGTCTTTCCGCACATCATTGATTGTAATTTGACTTAGGAGAAAACTGGTTGTCTACGAATTTTTCGAATTAGATAGCAAGAAAATCAAAGCATCATCAACATTTTATTACACAATCCAACTTCATCGGGTAAGCACAAATATATATAACCTTTGGACAACTCAAAACACAAAAGAACCTGCCTCTGCGAACTCCACCACTTTCTCCACCACCACAGCCTCCACCGAAACCTTCTCATTGGGGACGAAGCACCTGTCGCGAATCTCCCCCTTCCCCTGACGACTCGTGATGACGTCGATCTGGCTCACCTTCACAAACGCGTCCTCGAATCTATCGAAGAACTCCATCTGGTTTGAGGCAAACTGGTTCACGATCTCCTTCGTCTGGGGGTGGCTTGCCAGGTCCTGGTCCGAGGTGAACACACCCTGCCGGTTCAGCAGGTTGATGTAGTACATGTTGTCGAACTTGGTCGGGGTGCGCGCGTCCAGGTCCACGGTGTTCGATGAAGCGGGCGTGGGACACGTTGCCACTAGCTTGTTCTTGAAGTCCGGGTCGATGGGTGGGTCAGATTCGATGGTTCTGTTCGCCAGAGAGGAGCAGTGAGCCCTTCCGTAGGTGTGGGCGCCGGAGAGGGCGACCACGTCGGTGGCGTCGAAGTTTCGCTTGCCGAAGACTTCCAGGAGCTGGTCGGTTCGGAAGAATGGCGGCGGGAGGTTGTTGGGTCCGTTTAGGTCGAACGTGAGGCTGTCTTTCCTTCCCAGGGGCACATCGAAATCTGGGCCTCCCAACTGTAGGACATCAAAAGTAAGCCAAAATGAAGAAAAGAGAAGAAGATCTTCTATGGATGTTCTTCTTCATTGGGAAAGAACAGAAAGAAAATGAAAACACATCTGCGGAAATAACTATTAAAATTAGGAAGAAAAATATTTTTTTTTATAATTGAAAATGTAAATTGTGATAAAATAAAAGTAAATGGAAAAAAGGTGAAAAATTAGTGAATGAAAAAATTACTTGGCGAACAGCTTCACGTGCTGCAACAACAAGGATGTCTGAACAAGAAACAACTGGCAGACACAGCTTGTAAATGAGACTTCGAAGTTCTTCAATGGCTTGAAGGGCCTCTGGCCTTATACCAATGTTAGCAGGATGACTCTTTTCATCCTTTCCATCTGGTGCATTCAACAGTATAGACGCGTCACAACCCTGGTTCACTCCAAATCAACCATCAATTTGAATAACAAGTTTCTTCGTCAACACAGTGTATAACTTTTATATAGTTATTGTAATAAATTTATTATATATATATATATATATATATATATATATATCGATTTCTGGTTAGATTATACTAGCGAGCTTTTTTCTATAAACCATTCTATGGGTCCCTTATATGTTGAAAATGAAAAAGGAAAATAATAAAGTTGTGACTTAATTAAGTCTCAACAACTCTGACAGTTTATTTTTTTTACTTATTGATCAAAGAAAACAAATAGTTTGGTTCAGGAATTCCAATACATCAAGCAATTTTTAATGTATTAAAAAATGTGACTTTTAGAGTCAAAAGTTCGAAGACAGTTGGGCAATCATGAGAGTGTTTTTATGATCTAGACTGATATATCTTAAACTAAAAAACTAAAGATTGATTGAAACTATATAAGTAGATTGGAAATAAAGCATGTAATAATGTTTTCTAGAAGGTGAAGAGATTGTGATTTGTGATGAAACTTTTCTTTATAAAATTTGATGAAACTTTATGAAAAGAAGAAATAGAGAGATTGTCTGAAGTCTTACATTAGCAAAACAGTCATGGAAGAAGAGTCGAAGTATGCCAGGAGCTAATCCTGTATTCTTCTTGAAGGCTTTCTGCAAATTAGTCCTTATAATCCATTCAAGATTGGGACATTCTAAAGGAAAATAGTAATTCCATGATAGTCCAGGGACAAGGGGAGGTCTTTTTTCTAATGTCCTAGATGAGACAAGGGTTTGAGAAGCCAATAGAAGGGAAGAAATTAAGAACAATGAGTGAAACAAAGAACTAACCCTAGCCATGTTTGTTTGATTTGATAACTATGGTGAGTTGAGATAGGCAATGCTGGAGTTATTTATAGAGTGATCAAAGTAACTTACTTCGACTTGTTTCCCACCCACTAGTAGTATTTAAAACGTGGTGCAACTTTTTCTTTTTTGAGATTTGAAACCATGTCAAAATTTCAAAAAAAGACAGCGCGAGAATAATAATAAGAAAAAAAAAATCTTTCACGCCATCTTTTTTTATCTACATCCACTTCACAAATAACTATGTATAATAAAATATTATATTACAATAATAAAAATAAAAATAAAATATAATAATTTATGAAGTTGTAATTTAAATATAGAGAAGAGAAAGAGTGTTAAAGTATCATGACTCAAGCTATATACTAAATACGTATTAATATGATGGTCCGTATATATAAAAGAAAATTAAAACATAAAAGTGCAACTTTGCAATCTTTAAAAAAACAGCAATGCTAATATGATCAAACGTGATAATTTGTGTTTGTAACACGCTTGCAAACCCAATAATCAAAGAGACACTGACATATATAATTATACCAAATAAGTTATTATAATATTGCTTCTTACAGTAATAATCAATAATTCTATATATATACAAGAAGTATATATCAAATTAAAACTTATGTTGTTGTGAGAAACGAACTATATATAAAAAAGTTAATTATATGATATAATAATTTAAATTAAAAGATAAATATACATATAATTAATTTAAGTTCTTAATTGACGACCACAAACTAATTTATAATTTTAATAATTTATATACGGCTTAAATTTATAGTTTTGATTTCTTATAATAAAAAAAATATGTAAAGCTGTGAATTCCCTTCGAATAAATTATTTTGTAGTATGTACATTAAAACTCTACTTCATTTACAACGATTTTGGATTTAATCTTCGTTCATCTGATCTAATATTAAATACTTAAGTAACAATATCTTTAGAAATCGTTAGCCATGTGATACAATGATGAAGAATATTTATCTATAAACTCAAAATCACTATAGAAACATTTCTTTATTTACAGTACCTCATGCATAAGTAATTCAACATACTTTAATTTTAAAATTTCAATTATTATTTAAATATATTTTTTAATTAATGTATGCCTAGCATGCTTGTTGGTTGTGGTGTGACCGTGAGAGTGAAGGTGGGAAACGTTGGTCAATATTATTAGTAAAAGTTTAATTCATATAAATCTGTCCATGATGGGATAATTATTTGGGCTTATGTGATTTTGGAAAGTTTTATTATTCTGCATAAAGACAGAAGCCTATATGTGATTATACCATTAAAGTCTTATCACTACAATTAAAACTCAATTTATCTACGGAAGAATTTTGTAGATAACAGTAAAAATTCGTCGGTAAATCAGTATTACCTACGGATTATCCAAACAACAAAATCCGTATGTAATCTGGCTGAAGGTAATTTACCTATAGAAAGTGTCTCCATGGATAACGAAAACATCAGTTATCCACCAACTCCAATTCGTAAGTAATGTGCCCGTAGGTAAATCCATTAGTATTTCAACATTCTTTATTTTTAAAATTTTGTGTGGAAAGAGCAGCTGTGAGAAGCGGAAAAACCATAAAAAACGACGATTACCCAACTAGTTAATGTGTTTGGGTAAATCCATAGGTAATTTAACATACTTTATTTTTAAATTCTCAATTATTATTTAAATCTTCTTTTAATTAATATATGCGTAGCATGCTTGTTGGTTGGGGTGTGACCATGAGAGGGAAGGTGGGAGACGTTAGTCAATGTTATTAATAAAAGTTTAATTCATATAAACTTGTTCATGGTGGGATAATTATTTGGCCTTATGTGATTTTGGAAAGTTTTATTATTCTGCAGAAAGACAGAAGCCGATATGTGATTATGTCATTAAAGTCTTATCACTACAAGTAAAACTCAATTTATCATACTTTATTTTTAAATTCTCAATTATTATTTAAATCTTCTTTTAATTAATATATACGTAGCATGCTTGTTGGTTGAGGTGTGACTGTGAGAGGGAAGGTGGGAGACGTTGGTCAATGTTATTAAGAAGAGTTTAATTCATATAAACCTGTTCATGGTAGGATAATTATTTGACCTTATGTGATTTTGGAAAGTTTTATTATTTGGTAGAAAGAGAGAAACCTATATATGATTATGTGATTAAAGTTTTATCACTACAAGAAAAACTTAATTTATCTGCGGTATATTTTCGTAGGTAACATCCAAAATCTATATGTAAGTCAGCATTACCTACGAATTACCCACGGAACAAAATCCGTTTGTAATTTGGGCGTAGTTAATTTTCCTTCAAACAGTGTGTCCGTAGGTAACGAAAACAACAGTTACCCACCAACTCTAGTCCGTGGGTATATCCATAGGTAAT